>NC_090265.1:669719413-669894413 GCF_040414725.1 Anabrus simplex
GTCCAATAACACTTTTATCGTATATGAGTTGAGATAATGCAGAAATTTTCTAATTAAAATTTTTATTGCCAAGTCCATCATCGTTGACATGGAAATGTTCTTAAATCATCAGGGTAAAAAATTGAGTGGCGATAATGTTGTTTGTAATCCTGATTATTTTTATTTGGTGCAAAACTTTAGCATCATTTCCTATTAATCAGCAGTATGGAATTTAGGCATATACTAATGGCTTTCATGTCAATGAGAATTGTATCCAAATACCTTCTTCAGCTTAACCTATAAAATACCTACCCCACGACATTACAGCTATCTGTACTTTGTAATATTGTTCCCCTATCGTCGCCGTAAGACCTATCTGTGTCGGTGCGACGTAAAGCAACTAGGAAAGAAAAAAAAAGTATTGTTCCCCTCACATCAGGAGACAGCAAGCCCTTGCCCGCCTGTGGTGTAGGATTAAGAAGAATGATGCTCTTTCTATTCATCACGACATCAAACAGCTCTCTACAACCAAGCTGAAATTCCTAAAACCAGCATGCAGAATGGCTATGGATCTTACATCCACCCAGTTCAACCTCTGAAATGCCTGGAGAGACGATTGGGTAAACTCCTCACCTTGTGGTCTCATTCAAATTATTGTTCTCTATATGCGATTTTCTATTTTACGCAATAAAAATATCACACAAGAACACTTTTACGTATTTCTAAAACAACTTTATTATCACTACGAACTTATCCTGTCAGAAGAAGAAAACCACTCGTCTCAAAAACAATCTACAAAGAAAATATACATGTTTCACATCAGAGACCTAATGGTGCTGTTCCTTGACGCCATATTGGAAGTCTGTGTGTCCGTACGTCCGTTGCTATGTTAACCAGGATAAGCATATGCACGTTATACGTCCATGGACACGAAACATAAATATAATAACATAATACTTTCGGCTCATCGTAAAACTTCAAAATACGAGTATTGAAGGTTTTATCATAATTAGGATACCTGTCCTATGACAAAATCTGCGACCCTAACACAAGATTAGCTGGTTTCAACCTGTCCCAGACAGTCTGGTCAAGACTGAACAGAATTTGGTGTGGCACTGCTCGAACTGGTGCAGCCTTACATCAGTGAGGTTGGTCAGACTCTCCTCGATGTGACTGTGGTTTTGAATTGCAGGCTGTCAAGCATATCATGCAGGAGTGCTGTCTACACTCATGTCCCAGTTCCTTGGGTGAAATCCACTCAGCTACTCCTGAAGCAATCGCATGGATTATAAACCTTTCCCTCCAATGTATGCATCATATGCTAAATAATAATAAATTATATTTTATGATCGATCACAGATAACATTACCACTATTTAGGCCAAGAGTGTTTTAGATTTTAAAATTTTTATTATAGAACATGAAAATATTGAGAAAGGCATATTCTATTATTTCTTAAAAGTGTCTTTGGACTCCCTGAAACATTGCTGCTGAACCCACTTTGGGAATCTCTATTCTAGACTGTTTATCCCCATCCTACACTCAAGTGATTAAGGTATTCTGCTACACACGCCGTGTTATGTCCGATGTGTCTGCAGTTCTTAATCTTCTTCTTTATGTGCCATGTCCTCACAAAATGTTGGCAATCATTAACATGATGTTATTTGTTCATAGCTGTTCTGAATATGGTAACCTTCGTCACCCCAAACTACCGGTTCACGGCTTGTTAGAAGTTTTCTAAGTTTTTAATGAAATGACCAAAATGATGATAAACGATTTGGAATGAGAGAAACAAAGTGCTAGAGACACAGAATGTGCCTAATAGAAAGTGAAGAGTGAATGCTATGATAGTGTGATATTGGTAGACTATAGAGGTTGAATTAGAGAGAGAACTAACCTAATCTGAAGTTCAAGAAGTTACATTCAACATAGCATCTTTTGCATGCATGACCTTAATGGATCCATCATAATTACAATATTTTTTCTTATGGGTTGCATTTCCACTTACTTGTACCAGGCTTCTCACTTTTATATCTGGCCTGGTTGACTCTTATTTTGAGTGACCACTATTCAAATGGGAGACAGTGAGCCAGTGGCGTATACTGAAGGGTTCCAAGGCTATCAGTGAAACCCTAACCTCAGTTGAGAATGATGGAAATCTAAAGCACATTATAATGTAAACATCCGACACATTGTTCCATTTACAAAACTTGAAAGCAGCGAGAAAAGAAAGTCGCACGTATTTATGAGTGCAAGGCATCGGAAACTGATATTGCAGCCCAGAGTATCATCCCTCTGCCTTCAACTAGGCCTCCGCGGCTTGCTGCTGTATATCGGTCAGGAGGGGGGACCGAGGAGATAGGTGTGCTAGGCTTCGGTCCATCAGATCACCACTGCTAACTATCAACCATGCGTTACTCATCGTATATATACTTTCTCACCTCATATTTCTGACTTAATTATATAGATAACAGAGCGCTGCTATTTCACTCCCGTCTACTTCTACATCCTTGTGGGATGACACTGCAGGGCTCTTGTTATATTAGCAATATAATTTTCTTTTTATTGGTAGATCTGCTAAAATGAAATGCAATCTTTCAGGTTTAGTGTTGTTCTCTTTTCTTGGCTGAAATCGAACCCGTGATCATGGGTCGGACACCACCCCTGATCTCCCGAGGAAGCTAATTAACCAGTGAATGATGGGTACGACCACTGTAAAATTCAACATTTTTATTTAAGAAGAAGAAGAAGAAGAAGTATAGTGCATGGCATCTGTATAGGCTTGGTGGTGACCTAAAGAGGAAAAAATGAATAGCGAAGACGTCATAAACGCCCAGTCCCCAAATCAGGGGAATTAACAGTATGAGGGGGTTGATTCTGAAAATTGAACCGAGGCCATCGGACCAAAGGCAAGCATTCTATCCATTTAAGCGCAAAGCTGGACTTTAATTTGCTAAACCTTAGGCTACCATCTCTACCGATCAGGGTTGAGATTGACAGTCGCAGCTTGTGAAGCAGCCTTGACAACACAGCAGGCTTCTCCATCGGCTATTGGCTGCAGCTCAAAATGCTGAAGGCTTGACATTCACTAAACCAATCATCGAAAAGGTGTAACGTAAGTCTAGTAGTAGCCCACGTCTTGATCCCAGCATATGCCACTGCAGTAAACCCTGAAATGTCGGACATTTCACCAAAATGTAAAAAACTTTGTCCAGCATCAAAATTTAGCTCAGGCACTACTTGTCGGCATATGGCAGGTCATTACATGAGTTGCTGTTTTGTTTTAGGATGGATTTTATGAAGAAACACATCATACCATAAAATTCATTGAATTTCTGATCATTACATGACATTGTTATAATCACACTTACAGAATCTCTTCTTCTTCTGTTTCTTCTTCTTTTTGACCTTACTCCTAATTTATTGGGATCGAAACTTGATATGGATTTGATCCAGTTTTACAAATTGATACCCTTCCTGATGCCAACCCTGTGAGGAGGTCATACCCATACTTATCTGCTGCTGATGTAATTTTTGCCAACAAATCATTTATGTTCAATACATAATCAGAAAATCCTGTGCATTCAAACTATTTCAAATTGTACTCTACAATATCTAAACTTTCACTGACTCATTGTTTAAATGATTACAGGTATCAGTCCATTAGGCAAACATGCAAGAAAACAATCTCTCTTCTTTAACATTATGGCCTGGTGTGGTGAAAATAAATGTTCTGGAATCCTCAGGAATTCAGAATACTGCTCAAAATTTGCCATATTTTTCTTCACACGTCAAATTTGCAATATTATTTTTTTTTCTATTTTCATTTGAAAAACAAAACACTAAAGCTAGAAATATTCAAATGTAAGAAATTTTTATGTTTTTTTCTTTTTCTTTTCCAAACTGCCAGGAATAGGATTGAAATGTAGAACACGTCTGGAAAATGTACGATGTCTGGTCACCCTTCTCTTATTCTCTTCTGACCTCTACAGTGTGAGATTTGCAAGGTCTAGAAAGTCTTACATTTTTATGTCTTAATGGCCTGTCCTTTTCTTTTACTGATCCCTAAATTCTTCAAAGGCCTAAGTCAAGAGAGTGGTTAATTATACTTCCCCTTAGAACAATAATCGCTACCAGCACTAGTATCGTGGGAGGCAGGCACATCCTCTTTTCAAATTCTACAGTGTATCATATTTTCAAAAAACCTGCCAGAGGAAATATTTCTGCTTATATACAATCCAAATTATATTGAAGTATCCAGGAAGCTATTCTTTCTTTGAGAGATTTCAAGAATCAATTTTCACCTTCTGTGGACCGAGTGAGTTAGCTGCACAGTTCAGGCCGTGTAGCTGTTTGCTTGCATTTGGGATAAGACCCAACTGCCAGCAGCTCTGAAGATGGCATGGTTTCCCATTTTCACACCAGACAAAGCATTTAATTAAGGCCACAGTTGTTTCCTTTCAAAAAGGTTTAGGCAAAAGTGTTATACAAAATGACAATACTAATATGCAGCATCTTTAGCAAAAGTAAAGACCTTATTCACTAAATTTAACTAAAAGCAGTCTTTGAGAAGATGTAGTTTATCAGAAAGTTATACATGGCACTTCTGATCACATTGTATTTGTTGCTGCCAAATCTTTAGTTGTATTCAAGGTTGTCTGTATTAAGAATTGGCAGGAAAGACTTCATTCTTTCTTTCTTCTTTTGTGGTATGATAAAATTTGTTTACATAGTACATTTTACCAAATGACCTTTGTATCTAATTTTAAAAAGAGTGCACTTACAAAAAATGGTTCATAAATGACCGTCATTTATTTAGCCAGTGTATAATTTATTTATATTCCTTATTTTGTTGTTTGTTAGCATTTATTGGATAAAATGTAGCACATCAAAACAAAGTTAATGCGTACATTGTACTATTGTCCTTATTTCGATAGCAATGGATATCAATATTGGGTGTGTCCTAAGCATATATACCATATATGAATATAGTCGTTACTTATAACTCTTTGTAAATTATTTGGAAGGTTTACTTACTCCATTCAAATCTAGTGATTGCAGTCCTCCTCCCTGATCTTGCTTCCAATGTCAGTACTGTTCAGAGGTATGTCATTACATCTTTTTAAATGTTGAAAAGACCTATACATAATGTATTATTTGATAATACCTACATCACCATGTTTATTGCTTTCAAATCTTCATTTACACTTTGGATTGATCGTGCTTAGAATTTTGGGTAATACATTTATGTTTGTGATAGATGACTCAATAATTATTAAAATTGATTTTCTTAGTATAATGTACCACATGAAGTGCCTTAACCCACCCTTCCCCCTTGATGTCTCTTGGTTTATTTGTGGTAATAACCAGCTGTAATTACATATTTATCTTATACAAGCTGTTGCTTTGTTTTAGTAATTTTTACAATTTTCTGTTGAAAATCTCCATTATATGTATGTTAGATATTTAGTTATATTTGGGAAACTATATAACAGAGTGTTCATACATATCAGATTTACCATTCAAAGTGAAAGATCATAACTTTATGGAGCCATAAAATGAGACAAAAGTTAGAATATTTACTTTGATGCTTTCACAGCCCCAATAATCAACATGATGTTCTTTTCAGATTATGTTTCTTAGAGAGGATAAACTGCAGGGAAATTGTATGTTTTACGAAGACATTTTAAAGCAGACATGGTCAGTTGTGGTTCCATTGCGGAAGTAGAACAAAGTCTTTATGAAATGTAAAGTCTTCCTGCAATTTCTCTCCTCCTCATGCCATAAACCCATAAGAATATCAAATCTACTATAAAGTTCTTTTTCCAGGTTGGGCTGGGTTTTTGCTTAATACAGTCAATCAGTCAATCAATTAGTCACCACTTATCTTCATTTAGGGCTGTCACCCAGGTAATAGATTTGCTATCATTTGTTTACCTAATCTTTCCTTAAATGATTTCAAAGAAGTTGGAAATCTATTGAACATCTCTGTTGGTAAATTATTCTAATTCTTGTATACACATTGCCTTCCTTAAAATTGTTAGAAGCTTGGTGTGAAGTGGGAATCTCCTTCAAAACAGCAGAAGAGTGTTGATATATCAGATGTACTGTCTCTCAGTATTGACGTATGCTTCAGAAACTTGGGTAACAAGGAGGAGAAAGAAGAGCAGAATCCAGGCCAGTGAGATTAAAATTTGAGAAGTTATAATCTTCGGCTGTAACTCGTAACCGAGTATACATTTTCTTCAGCAGTTTACATATTCACACTCGCTATGCTTTGTGAATATTAGCCCAATCTTGGCATGAAACATATATCCACACAAATCACATGGAATGGCTGGGTGAAGAACATTTGTGCTTGTTGTATCATTCCTCTTCAAATATACTAACTGATTTAGAAACAGTGTGGTGCCAAATTGTATGATTCTCAGCAAGTTTATTCCGAGTTTGATTGTTGATTCCAGCCATCTTCATAATATGCTTTAGCTGGTGCTTGAAACGCCTAAAAAGGGGCTGCATGAAGTCTTGTTCCGGAGCAGTGATCACCATACGAGAGTTGACGAGAAGCCTGGTATCACTCGTGCGACGGACGTGTCCTGTCCACTGAGACGATGGCCATTGATGATAGTTCGTTGATTGTAGTATGCGCTTTCTCAAGAACCGCAAGCTTGGTGATTCGGTCCCATTTCATGTTCAAGATGGATTTAAGATTTTGCAGATGGAAGCGCTCTAGCTTTTTGATATTTTGACAGTGGAGGGTCCAAGTTTCACAACCATAAAACAGTGTCAATATGACAAGAGCACATCATAGTTCTTTCATTTTAGATATTCCAGTACATCTTCTTACAAGTTTCCAACAGATCACAAGTTATGCAAAAAGGAATACTCTCACCATATTACTCCAAAACATTGGACATTAAACTCACAAGACAATCTGATGTTGACCAATACCCAACTATAAGAATATTTAACTCATTTTATTCATTTCATCGTCACCATAAGACCTATCTGTGTCGGTGTGACGTAAAGCAATTAGCAAAAAAAATTCATTTCAACAAAATTTGCATCTTTTAAACATGCAAAATATGTACTTGCTTTAATATAGAAATGTACAATTCATTAAGAGTGTGTTAATAGAGCATCAAGACCACACCAGTGACACTTCATAAACTAACTTCTTATAAATCCAGTTTGACACAATTTTTATCACAAATTGTATCATTTACACTTAGAAAAAAGTTGTGTTTAAGCCTAGAAATAATTAGTGTTTTAACATTGTATATTATTTTACCAAAATTAAGGTTCTTCAGCAGCTGAAGATGGCAAGTACTGCAAAATGTATTAAATATATCAAAATAAATAAAAAAGTATTGATTAGGTGGGAAATCCAGCTTCATAATTGTGATTGTAAGAGCACGGTAAACCATGATCTTGGAATGCACTCTAAGGTCCTTATTCATGACGACATGATGGGATAAACGTCCGTGTGCTGAATGAGCAACACCATGTCTCTTATCCACATCTTGTAAGCAATTAGCATAACAAAGTATAAGTTGGAATAAGAGTGGGATAAGGACGGTGGAGGCAGGTTTGCGGGTGAAACTGGAATCCTTCAGTTTGGACCTGCATGTTGGCAGCAGGTGTGTGATAGTCATCCTTTGAGAAGTAGAATAAGAATAACAAAAATAAATCAGATAAAGTTGAAGTTTAGAGATCTAGTGAAAATGGAACCTTTGCAGGATAAGATAGAAGAAATAAGGTTTAGGTGGTATGGACATGTGAACAGGATACCCAGGAAGATGCACAAGATGGTAGTGGAAGGCAGGAGACCAAGGAACAGTTGACTGAAAGGAGTGGAGAGTGGGTGAAGGAACCAGGAGAGGATTGGACCGAAGTAGCGACAGAGATATGGTGAGAAGACAGAAGACAGTGGAGAGTCGTATGTTCTAGACAAACCCGGTCATTGGCTGGAGGCTGTGCAAGGTGGTGGTGACGATGATGATGTACAGGTTGCCAAAATTTTAAATACATTACAGCAGCGCTGGCGAAACTATGATTATGTGCCGAATCACTGTGTACCTAGGTAATACAACATGGATGGCATCTATCTAGGAGGGAGGAAACCCGAAGGGGAAGTGAAGCAACTGTCTGACTAAGTGGTGGACGTTCATTATACTTACAGCAAGACCGAGCAAGTTGGCTGTGCAGTTAGGGATGCCAGCTGTGAGCTTGCATTCAGAAGATAGTAGGTTTGAATCTCGCTGTTGGCAGCTTTGAAGGTGGTTTTCTGTGGTTTCCCATTTTTCATACCAGGCAAATGCTGGGGCTGTACTTTAATTAAGGCCATGGCCGCTTCATTCTCACTCTTAGTCCTTTCCTATCTTATCGTCACCATAAGACTTGTATGTGTCGGTGTGACTTTAAGCAAAACTTACAACAAGTAAGTTAAATATAATTTTGTACTGTGCAGGACTACAAAATAATAGGTTTAGTAAATTCATTGATCCAAGAAAGAAATGAAAAACTGTGATACATAAGCCTAAAGTTGATTTTGTTCTGACCCTTCTTTGTGACTGCATTTCAAAATCGGGAAGTATGTTATTACTGCGAGTTGTAATTAATCAGAAAAGTGTTTGTCTGTCATTCTTGATCTTGATTCCGGATGTTTGGACAAAGATTTACTAATATCAATACCTGTCAAGTCCTTACATCTAGTTTTCACGGTAACATCAGATTGTCACTCTGTTAGCTCATATTGAAGATAATATGATACACCACTAGCAGCAAATTAAATACAAATAGAAATGAGGTCAGCTGTTGGCCAAAGAAGGGAGGGGGGGGTAGAAAGCAAAATAAATGCATAGGAAGTTAAAATGTAATTGCAAGTCACGTTTTTGCCACAGCTACTGTACATTGCAGTGTTCTCTATCAAGGCAACTGATTTACTCCTTGACTTTAGCAGCCTAGGGAGACAGTACCTCAAATCAAGTAATGTATTAAATTGTTGATAATTTGTACATAATATACATAGAATGTCCTCACAATCCAACTTGGTAAATGAACTTAATAGTAGTTTAACAGACTGTGGAAGCTTCATCTCTAAGGTCCCTTCACTATTGTTATTTCGTTTCGGTGTTTTCCAAATTTGTACGTTCCTTATCACCAGATGTTTCATTCCAGGCTTGTGTTATGTGACTCCCTCTCAGGCTGATTTTGATGGTTCTGTCACCTTCCGCTTTGAATGCTAGCGCTGTACCGCGTACGGTGAGCCATCTGGTGACCAATGAACGTACCACTTCCACTTCTATCATTAACGTCTAAATTCAGATGTCATTCTTGAAGAATTCTCTGTGAAACATAAAGAATTTCACCTTATTTTCTTGACGCGTCATAAGCCCAAAAGTCTATATCATGTCTATAAGTACGGGCTGTGAAAGCATCAATGGTAACAATGTTATTGGTGTTACTCGGAAGTGATAAATTTTTTGTTCATTTTAAATAAACATGATATCAGGGGAATATAACACTGAAGTATTCAAGCAACTAAATCAGTTAAATATGGTAGTTAATCGTGTTAAATATTCTGATAAAAGTCTATCTTAATATCTAGATATTTTGCTTCCTCATATTATATAGATCAAAAATGGTTGTAATTGAAATGAAAGCAGATATAAACTGCATTACTAGAATTGTTGCAATTTCTTCTGAGGAAGTAGAAGAACAGTTTTACAACTGTCAATATTTGTAAATAATTTTTATCATTTCACTCTGCATCATACACTCAAAAGATGTCTAACATTCCAGGCCCTAACAGAATTGATTAAATAATTAGTAAATCAGTTACTTATGAGTTATGTGTGAAAAGTGTACAGTCCAGAAAGATTCCAACACATCCTGATGTAGTTTCTAAAGCAAACAATAACGTGCTGTGAGGCTATCTTACCAGTAAATAACAAGTTGTGAAAATATCTAGTTCCCAAAGATATATTCCTTTATATTATCCTGCCATGTTCTAAACGTATATATACTGACTTATCGGTATTCATATAAATAAAATTGAGGCTATTACTTTCAGGGGAGGTTCACAGAGGATAATTACCTTCATCTCTACCTGTACATGTTAAATGTGCATGATTTTGCATTATCTTCCAAATCTACAACTTACAGTATGTATGTTTGTATTCTCATGGAGACTGGGAGTTATTTTTTATGACTTTCTCAAATGTTTCTTCCTTCAACTCAAGTCCAGTGGTCTCCTGTGTCTAAAAATTCCTAATCATTCAGAAATAAGTGGCTTGGTCACTGACATTTGCTACACAGATGTTATAAAGTTAGATTTTAGAGTTTACAGACAGCCTAGATCTGTGTTTATCGACACAATCATGAAATTTATTCTCCTAAGAATATTTCCACTATAAAATATTTGTTTGTGGAAAAGGCTTATAAAAGAGAAATAAAATGACAAATTCCAGGAGATTCCTCATGGCCTGGTATAATCGTTGCAGGGCCTGGCATTTGAGAAACACTGCTATTGCTGGTGGCTTCGAATATCCTGGACAGTGCGTCATACCAAAGAATCAATATCGCAACAGCTTGACATCAAGATGAGACTTTCTTAAGCATCTTTCTCTCCTTTGATTTTAGTTTCTTATTATCATCATCATCATCATCATCATCTTCTTCTTCTTCTTCCTCTTCTTCTTCTTCTTCTTCTTCTTCTTCTTCTTCTTCTTCTTCTTCTTCTTCTTCACAACTTAACTATTTTCAGCACATCCTACTTTCCGCTCAAATATTGATATAATTCAGCTGAAATTTATGTTTCCTCTGAGACATTGTTTATTATTACCTAATTTATCCCTTAAAGTGTACCTACTTTGATTTTTTCTTTTCATTTAGGTCCCTTTACTCGAATATGCATAGGCCAGGAATACTTCCAAATTAATTGTGAAATGTTTTATTGCTAAGTTTGTATTTCAATATTTTATCATGTATTAAAAACTACCTATTTTTATACATACGTATGCATAACATACATACTTTTATCTCTTCTGTATGCGTACCTTTTCCCAGAGGTAAATTTTGCTAAACAGTTTACTCACACTTACATTATTTTCTCTCTTTTAGGTCATCTCCCCATATTTCTCAGAAATATTGTCTTGAGTAGATGAGGTATTTCTTATATGACATCCAGTGTGAGTTCCCCTCTTCCCAGTTGACACTGTTATATATCGTCATTGCACCTAGAAAAGCTGTTTTATGATAAATTTCAGCTTAGAAGTCTGACCAAAAAAGATTCGTTAATCTAAGGTTCAGCCTTGCCATGAGTACCAACATACATGGTCAAAGGATGTCCTGCACAAATTGCTGTGCCATTATTGACCCTCATATCACTACTGGGGGTGACTGTTTGTTGAATGTGGTAGTCCCCCAGGCCATCATGCCAGCAGTGGGGCTGGTGTGTTACACCCCAGTAAGTGCAGAATTGAGGCATACACCACAAGATCTCCCCTGTCGTCAGACCACAAAGATAACCTGAATTCATCACTAAAGACAACCCAGTTCCCATCTGTAGCAGTCTGAACTTCTCATTCCCAGCACCACTGTAAAAGGAGACAAGAGTGGGTGGATACCATCCACCCTTTTCTATGGACTTCTATATAAAAAAAAAAAAATAAAAAAAAAATTACCAAATAAGCCAGTTGGAAACTTTGTTCAAAAACTTCTCAAACAATTATAACAGACTGCTTTTAAATATGAATTCAGATATGTAAAAGAAAAAATGCCTAAACTAGTTTAAAATGAGAAATTTTGAAAAATTATGTGAAATAAATACAACAATTTTTCATTTCCTGAGTAATAAAGAGAAAAAGACGACGACAGTAAAACTCTAGATTTATTAAAGCATTAAAGTATTGGTTGTTGAAATTTAAACAAGTGCATCAAATTGTATCAAGGATGATTAATAAATGTATTACTCATAAAACTTTAGAAAATTGTGATAATTTAAATCAGGAAGCGTAGAAATGTATTGGTGTAATTTATATCAAGAAGCTTTAAAATTTATTGGTGTTTGTCTTAACAAACACCTTCATTTACATACAGCACATCACACTACAAACCACAACAGAAATATGCATTAGTGAATACATCCTTCCACATGGGTTTGGCATCAGGCAAAACATCTGGCAATAAAATTGGCCTGAATGCACACAAAATGCTGACCTCAGATAATTGGGAAAAAGGCTAGAAAGAAGGAATTTTACAGAATTCAGTATTTCTTCCTTCATAATATCTTGTTTCACATTAGATCACATTGGTGTTTATAAATATAAACAAATTTGAATTGATACTCCTATATTATTGAATGGTAGATATTCGTTTTGTTGGCAGAAATTGAATACATCCATGGAGAAGGGTTCTGTGATTTTAGGGGTAACTATTCCTGTAAAGGATGTTTTTCAAGAAAATGCAAACAAGACCTTGTTGATATTGATTATATTTTTCCCACATTTTCATTTTCAATTTGTCGCATTCCACAATTATTTTATAACTATTCCCAGATAGTTTATCCCCGTTATGCCAGATGATGGATATTCCTAGTCAAGAATTGTAGGTTAGTAATATTTCATACAAATGTTTAATACAAGATTTGTAATAGGTTTTGTTGGCTAAAATATTATTTTTCTGTGAAGCAAATGACTGTATACCCTAAGTGCTGAAAAAGATTTAGGGAAAACGTGAAAACTCATCAGTGTTTTTTAAAGGAACTCTGATGTATGTTTTTCAACAATTTTTTGTCATTTTGTTATGTTTAGCAGTTCAATATCTGTAAAAATATTTTGGGGTAGTTTACCCCCATTATATCTGGTGATAGATACTGTTGTATTTCGTTTTACTAGTACAAGGTTTCAATGGGTTTTGTTGGTTAAAATTGTATTGTAATTCAGAAAATCACTCTATACCCTTTCTGGTAAAAGACATTTATTGGGAAAATACGTAAATTTTATTTCTGCATGTCTTTGAGGATGGGGCCTTTACCTATAATGACAGCACACAAACCCAGTGCTCGTGTCAGAGGAATTAACCAATTAAGTTTACAATCACCGACCCGACTGAGAATCGAACCTGGGACACCTTGGACCAAAGGCCAGTACACTAACCATTTAGCCATGGAGCCAGACAAAGCTTGGATGATGGCCGTCTTCAAATGACAATCGAATGTGCCTCCTCTCATCAGGTATATTTTATATACAAAATAATATTAATTTTATTGACTTTAAAAATGTATTTAGGGTTTTTCTTGAATTATTCAGACATTACTAAGTCTAGTGCAGTACTTCTAAACTAGGCTTGCTTACTGTGACACAGAAGCACTGGCTGTGGAAGCAAGGTGGAGAAAATAACCCCTCGTTCTACTAACAAAAACATGATGTTACAGATATTTGTAAATATTGTCTTTCTCATATTAAATGTATTACGTTAAATAGCTTTTTTTTTATTATTGTGACTAGTTGATGTCCACCTAGAATGAATATGAGCTCACAGCAGTGTTTCATTGGCAAGGATTTGAGAAGTCTGTGTGCACAGGGAATAGTAATTCTGTTGATGTTTTAGGAAATGACAAATTATTTGTGCATTATGCAGTCAATTTTGGAAGATGTAGGTATAAAATGCACCTCCTAACTCTGTATAGTTCAGGAGTTTTAATTTTTTGAATGCTGTGTATAGATTACAGTTCTTCTAGTTCTTCTTCCTCCTCTTCTTCTTTTCCCACATTTGTGGTGTCGCAAGTGTGAACTGAATTGCATATGTGGATCTGGCCCTGTTTTATGGCCGGATGTTCTTCCTAATACCAGTGCTATATTGAGGGATGTAATCACTATTGTATGTTTCTGTGGTGATTGATAATGCTATGTATTGTCTGAATATGAAAAGGGAAGTGTTGGGACAAACACAAACACCCAGTCCCCAATCCAGAAGCATTAATCAGACATGATTAAAATCTCGAAGCAGGTCGGGAATCGAACCTAGGACCCTTTGAATTGAAGGTCTCAACAATGACCATTCTGCCAAGAAGTTGGACTGTGTATAGATTACAGTATCGCTCACTCTTATAGGCAATATTCACCAAATTGGTAACTGCATAATTCTTTTGTATTTCATCAATGTAGTTTGAAAAGTTTGAAATTATAGAATATATCTTTCTTTTTTTTTTTCTATTTGTTGCTATTTTTACTAGATAGATTGAACATTATTATTTTTGTGTCTTTGTAGTCCACAGAAGAAACATTTACAATTCTTGGCAGTAGCAGGCCATATACTGTGTTATGTTTCAGTCCCTAATGTTTAAAACTCTGATATTTACTCTGTTTTCCTGTCATTGTTTTTTTTTGGGTTTTTTTCATCTCCCACTAACATCCTTTTTCATCCTCATTCTAGGCTCATTCATGGGATGGAATAAAATGGATCTTCCTAGTGCTTCCTTGGCTTATGGTATCCCACCAAACAACCAGCCTTCCCTCAATAGTAAAGCAGCAGTGGGGAGCTTCTCATGGCAGAAGTCCAACGTTCTACGAGCTATCCCATCAAAGGAAGGCTCACATGGGCCTTTCCGCTGTCCCACTTGTAACAAACAATATATTCACAAAAGTCACTGCCAGAGACACATTACATTTGAATGTGGAAAGGAACCAAAGTTTCTGTGTCCTTTTTGTGAATACAGATCAAAGCAAAAGTGTAATTTGAACGCTCATATTCTACGACGACACAGTAACATGTGATGTGTGCATATATAAAACATTATAAGAATATTGCCTTGTTGTTAGGCCCCTTGAAATAGCAGTCACTGTCATCATCATCATAATCATCATCATCATCATCATCATCATCATCATCATTAGAGCCCGGATTTCCATGCACTATCAAATCTCAAAATATGCATGCATTCATGTACTATAAAATGATGGAACATGCACAATAAACTGGAAAATAGGCACTATCAAAATTCAGTTCAACATTGTTATATTTTCACTTCCTTTTGAAACATTGCAGAACAACTAATTTCTCCACATTTTCTTCATTCAAGTTCATTTGTTTATCTGACAGAACATTCCTGAACACAGAAAATTATCTTTCTACATAACAAAAAGTGACAGGTTCAGACTTAAATGAAGATGTTTAGGATGAAGTATATCTGAACTTATCTTTTTTCGAAAATTAATTTAGAAATTCCTTACCTCAGTCCATTTAGGCACGAGGACTTTCATAGACTTTTAACAGGTGGCATGACACCAACACTTCACAGCACAGTCCAACACTAAGTTGCAATTTGAAGCGTGTAAGCGTGCTGCTTTCCAACTCCCTTCTTTTTTCAGTTATTTTGGCCTCAAACGTGTGAACAGTGAGAGTTCGGAGTAGGAAATTCCAGGAAAAAACCCCCAAGATTCAGTGCAAAACAAAGGTTCGTAAGCTGCTATCTCAGCAAAGCAGCATTACAGTAGTGTGATTCGAGAAAAGAACACTTGGGGTTCAGCTCTTACTGGGACACCTTGTTTCTAAGGATTAGAGCGGTCGTTGCGGGGGCTGTCCGCTTATGTCAATGTTTACTCAAGCACCAGACAAAGTGCTTGGCTAACTGGATTATAGGGCCTCTATGCATCTAACTTTGGTTGTCAAGTAGTATGCCAGGAATACATTTTCTTTCCCTCTCAATAATATACAAGCAACGTGGACGTAGATCCCAAATTGTGCAAACCCATGTCAAAAAAGGCACTATCATGCAAGTTAACATAATATATGCGTCAAAGTCAGAAGATAAGTCATATAATCCAATATAAAAATGTCCAGTTATTCAGTATTAAATCCAAATTGTCAAAATATGCATTATGCATGAATTTTCTCCCCAAGAGGCCAAAACATGCAAACATGCCCAGAAAAAGTACGGTTGTTTGGAATTGATTAGTCATAAAATGAATATTTGCATTCAAAGTGTAACCAGCTTATTTAGGAACATGCATTTGCATGGAAGTCCGGGCTCTAATCATCATCATCAAACTTTTGTATACCAGTTGATATTAGTGAATGAATACCAATAAGTTAATTGCTCATAGTAGATTATATAGATTATATAGATGTCAGAATGCTTAGATATGTAAAACTAAAAATATTTTAGAATAAAAACTCTGGATACTTATGAACATGTAAATGAATTCAGTTATTAGGGTACATATAGTCAGGGGAATCTAAACTCTTCTGCATTGTGCCAAAATCTCTCTCTCCTATCCATTTACCCTTGACAGGGTGCGGTGGCATGTCTCGTGTGACTTTAGAGCTTTTGCCATGCCTCCTATCCTGTGCTAGATGCATCGTTTGATGTAGAGATCTCCCAACCATCTCCTTCATCAACTCCATAGTTCTTGTCCTCCTTAATATGTGACTGAATTATGTCAAATTGGTCTACCTGATCTTCTTCATGATCCTGTCCTTGATTTTGAGTTCTTCCAGGATAGTCATAGAACTCAGTGGTATGCTCACATATTCATTGATTTTATCTACGTCCTGTTGGCTAAGTAAATGTTTCTAAGCAGAGATTATGCCTAACTTGTTCCTCTGAATAATCTGCAAGCTGATTTCCTTTTTATTTCATTTCTAGTTTACAAAAAATATATGCCTAAATTTCTACAGTCAAATGGTGCAGGGTTGTACTGGAGATTGCAAGTGTTTATAAGACCTTACTTAGGAGTATCTACACATGCAAAGAAGGCTGCTGGAGGAGCAGAAGATGAAGGCTTTCATTAGAGATGATATCTGTAATATTTTGGGCTGAGAAAACATAAAGTAAGATGTACTCATAGATATGATTCCTATAAAAGCAAAGCCATCTCCATACATGCCATGAAGTCCCTTGGAGGAGTGGAAGGTAAAGGTTTCTACTATCTGTAACCTCGACCCCAAGTGGGATATGGTGTGTAGCTCTATGCCCGGCCGTCGTTGGCTCCAGAAAATTAACTTTGTAGGGCCTACTCATTAGGCTGAGAGGGAACATAAGAGCCACATGCCATTCCAGAAGTGGAAATCTTGTTAGTTAAATTTGTTGACTTCCTGGTGGGAATCAAACCCACATCCTTCTGGGTGAACTGAGCATTCCTTTACTGTATTGGCCGAACAATCCCTGTAGTTCATGTAAGATCAAATAAAATAATGGAAGCTTGTGCTAATCTTTCTAAAATTTTACATTACAAAACTAATTTTTAGAAGAGTGGTGTTTTGTGAGAGAAAAAAACAACAAAGAAGTGATCATAAGGGAATTTCTATTGATAGTTTCTTTTAAGTTGAGGCATCTTCATACAAGTCCTCCTTTGATGTTAAGTAATGTGATCTTTGCCTTCCAGTTCCTCTTTTGCCTCCCACCATTCTGAGCATAATATTATTTGTTAGGGAGGTACTTCTTATAACGTGGCTAAACTAAGATTTAAAAAACTTTTTTTGCCAAGCGAGTAGGATATGTGGATTGGAGTGCTTAGCTGTGAGCTTGCATTTGGGAGATAGTAAGTTTGAACCCCACTGTTGGCAGCCCTGAAAATGGTTTCCCCGGTATCCCATTTTCACACCAGGCAAATGTTGGGGCTTTATCTTAATTAAGGCCACAACTGCTTCCTTCCTACTCCTAGCCCTTTCCTATTCCATTATCACGTGACGTAAAGCAATTTGTGTAAATAAGAAGATATCTTTTGCTGGGCTGAGTGGCTCAGAGAGTTAGGATGCTGGCTTTCTGAGCCCACGTTGGCATGTTCAATTCTGGCTTAATCCGGTGGTATTTGAATTTGCTCAAATATGGTCAGCCCCGTGTTGGTAGATTTACTGATTTGTATTAAAGTAGCTTTTGTCTCACTATACTCTCTTCTATGGATATTTTTGGCTTGACATGGTCCAAGATATTCTTATTACTAAATGTATTCTTCTTTTTCTTCTTCTGCCACTTTTTCCACACCTGCAGGATCATGAGTGTGACTGTATTGCACAAGTGTGTTTGACGCTGTTTTACGGCCGGATGCCCTTCCTGACACCAATCCTACGTGGAGGGATGTAATCACTATTGTGTATTTCTATGGTTGTTGTTAGTGTGGTGTGTTGTCTGAATATGAAGAAGGAAGTGTTGGGACAAACATAGACCCCAGTAGACGTGATTAAAATTTTTGACGAAGCTGGGAATCGAACTTCAGGACCCTCTGAACTGAAGGCCTCAACGCTGATCATTCAGCCAAGGAGTTGGAGGCGGGCTCTTATTAGAAAATCTGTACCTTAAAAGAAATTATACCTAGTAGACACTGTAGGTACATTTTACTTGCAATGTTTAGTTCCTTTTGATTCTTTTTTAATGTAACGTTTTAATGATCGGATCAGATTTGCTTGATACCTGCCAAGTATGAAAATTTATGTTTATTAATCACTGTAAAAATAATTTAAGTATTGTCTTTTATTGAGATTGCCATGGCCAAGTATGTTAGACATTGTACTTTTGGGTTTGTATGAGTGAATTATAGAACAGAAATGTTTTGTTAATGGAAGATTTTTCACACACAAAGGCTAGAGTTTTGTGTATAGCTGTTCTCCTAGCATAATTGTAAAAGAGTGAAATCTCTAAACACTTATTTTTTGTGAAAAATTCACCTGATTTTTGTCCTGTTTTATTTATAATAACCTGTTTTCCTCCTTAATGATTAGTGAAAGCTCACAGCTGTATGTCACATTGTGTTCCAAATATCTCTTAAGTCTTATATTATTTTAATACTTTCTTAATGCTGTAAAAAGAGAGAATTAAAATGACCATATAAACATTTATCTAGTCAAAAATATTCAATAACATTTATTTGCCGGATGTTTGAATAATACAAAACATAGAAATATATATATATATATATGAATAATAAAGTGGTTATTATGAAGGAGAACCTTCTTTGAAATGTGATTATAATAATTTCCTGAGGATATTGCTAGCCTGGTACAGCCCTCTGGTGAGGGTGGCTGGTGTCTGCTTTGTATGGGAAACTGCATGTTAATGTGGTGGAGGATAGTGTGTTGTGTGGTGTCGGAGTTGCAAGAATGTTGGGGACAGCACAAACACCCAGTCCCCCAAGCTAGGGAAGTTAACTGCTGAAGATTAAAATCCTTCGCCCTGATCAGGAATCGAACCCCCAAGGCCAAGATGCTGACCATTCGGCCATGGAGTCAGACTTTGGAGTGATGACATTTTGTGAGATAATTGATCAATAATCACCACGACAAGGTAAGATATTAAATGGTGTATTGGTAAGTCATGGCTTTTAACTTACCTGGAGGATCAGTCTCCTCAACCCAGTTATACTTCAACAAAATAACATACTTTCCTGACAAGTTGCTTTGTGACCAGCAGATAGGTCTTTCGAAACCACTGTTGATGCTTCTTTCCCAGTATGATCACCATCTCTGGTGTATGAATACTCCCCAGTTTTGTTTATCCTGTTACTCTTTTTCTTCTTCTTCTCCTCTCTCCTCTTCTTCCATTCCTTTCCTATGTTTTCCAGATTGGAACAGGAAAGTACCAGATCATCAATCAACTTGTCATATCATTCTTTGTAGAGAATGGCCATGAATAAGGTAAGCAAAAGTATTTTATGTTTTGAAATACATTTTGTGTTGAGATCTTTTGTTCGAAGGCATGTATTAAGTTGAAATCTGGTTACTTCGCTTATGATACGTAGTGGGATGTTACCTATGCCATGTGCTTTAGCATATTATTCAAAGTGCAGAAGCTTATGCAGTCAAGAATTTTGGTTATTGTTTTTAGTTGTTCATTATTAAGCTGGAGCATAGTGATAAGTTCCAAAATTTCAGAACTGAAGCAGTATATAAAAATAAGCCACATTATGTTAACTAAATGGTAAATTATTGACTTCTACCTGTACCTTAGAGATACTGTTTCTGTATAGTATACCCTATATTATTTATTATTGTTCTACTTATGATTCAAAAACCTGTTAAGAAATAATTTCCTTGTACAAAAGGCCAACACAATATTTTATTTTTATTTTTATATACTTGAAAGGAATTTAAGAAGAACATACTGTAATTCAAATTCCTAGCTACTCTGAATTTATTAGAAAGTACTCAAGCTTTTTACTTTAATGTTATTCTTAAGGTTATAGTCATCTTCATACTCTTAGCATTTGTGCTGCAGTAGAGCAGGGTCTGCTGTTTTGTAAGCCAATATCTTCTTGGCTCTATTAAGCTCATCGTTTGGAACAAGATGAACAGAGCGTATGTCTTCTTGAAGGTGATCAGACCAGCGTTTCTTGGGCCGTGTCATACCAGACTGTACCTTAACCAAGGTCATGGTCGCATCCTTCCCAGTGCTATTACATCATTACCGTAAGACCAATTTGAGTCAGTTGATGTACAACAAAAATAACTTGTGTCATTATCCTAATATACATAAAGAGATTTTTGTTAGTTTTATGTCTTGTTATTTCTTTCTTATTCTTTCACAATTACAACAGAATATTTTTGTCCTTGTGTTCGTACCTCTAAATATGCTTATTCATCAGGCATGAAAACTGAGGTTGTGCAGTACTTTTGTTTATTATATTTAATATTCTTTTGCGTTTGTTTCTTTTTCTTGTAGATTTCCTTGGCACATGGAATGGAATAGGAAGCACTTATGGTGAGCTGAGTTTTACTGCACTGCCACTGCGTGAAACATTGTTTTCTGGAAGTAATCAAGCTGCAGGATCAACTTGGCTGATAAATCATACTATGCCTATTATGCCTATTAAGGAAGAAAGACCATCATCATTTAAGTGCCCTAACTGCCCTCGAAGTTACAAATACAAGAATATCCTTCAAAGGCATATTACGTATGAATGTGGTAAAGAACCAAGATTTGTTTGTCCCTTTTGTCGTTTCAAATCCAAACATAAAAGTAATTTAAAAGATCACATTGCACGACGACATTCCAAAATTGGTGTGGAATAAAAATGAATGTATGTGGTGAACATGTACACGCTTGGGTGAAAGTGTTATGGGAACACATGAACAAGATGATAATGATAAACTCTCCCTCTTTGTTTTCTACAAAATATCATGTGCTTTCATTGTATTCATTATCTCTTACTTTCCGTGATATTCTGATCTATCTCTCTTGTTGTTAAAGTGATTATTTATTTTTTTATTTTCCCCTTTTCTAGCTCCAGCCACATGAGGATTGATCAATTGATCAGTCAGCCAAATCAATCAATCAATCAATCAATCAATCAATCAATCAATCAATCAGTTAATCAATCAGTCAGTCGCCCAGAAGTCAGACTCCCAATCAGTTGTTTACCTAGATTTTTCAAATAATTTCAAAGAAGTTAGAAATATATCAAACATTTCCCCTTGTAAATTATTCCAATCCCTAATTCTTCTTCCTACAAACTAATATTTGCCCCAGTTTGTCCTCTTGAATTCCTATTTTATCTTCATATTACGAATAGTTTTTAGAAACTCCACATAAACTTATTTGTTTACTAATAGCATTCCTGAATAATCGAGCAGCTCGTTTCCTTATTTCCAAATCTTCCCAGCCCAAAGTCTGAAACATTTTCATAACACTACTCTTTTGTCGGAAATCATCCAGAACAAACCGCTGCTTTCCTTTGGATCTTCTCCAGTTCTGGAATCAAGTAATCCTGGTGAAGATCCCATACTCATGAACAATATTTACTTTAATAATGATAGTAATGGCATTAGCTTTACGTCACTAACTGCTTTTTTTTACTGGTTTTCAACACTGTTATAATTGTGGGTCTTACCAGTGATTTTTATGCAGTCAGTCTCCTTTACATCCTTACTACAACCTCTAAAGTACCCTCATAGCTATATGAAGAGATCTGTAACTTTTATGTACAATCCTGTTTATATGATTACACCAATTAAGATCTTTCCTTTTATGAATACCTAGGTTCTTACAGTGATCCCCATGTTATTTTCACCTCATCAACACAGTGCTTGTCCTTTTGGTGAAACTTACAACCTGACTCTTCACCCTGTTTATCATCATACCATTGTCTGCTGCCCATCTCACAACATTGTTGAGGTCTTTTAGCAGTAACTCATGATCCTGTAACTTATTTATTACTTTATATTTTCTAGAAATTTAGCCATCCATTCAGTCACTCTTTTGTCTAGTTCAATGGCCCTCATTTTTACCAATAGTCTTCAGTCATCTATCTTCCCAGCCCAACGTCTGAAACATTTTCATAACACTACTGCCTTGAATAGGTCAGTAGCGATATAGTCCATTTGACTTCCTGAATCTAAAACATTTGTTATATCTTGCTGGAATCCTACAGGTTGAGCCTCACTGGAATAACCTTTCTTAAACCTGACATTTTCCATCGTCCTCTATCCAACCATCACCACAGCTTCTCAGCTGTGTTCCAGTCCAGGTTCCTTCTTGTTATACTCTTTTAGAATGAGTCCAACCACCTTAGTCTGGGTCTACTTCTTATTTTCCTCCATCATCCGCTTCAGTATCTCTTCCCTCTTCCATCCTCTTTACATGTCCTGACCATTGCAAGTAACTAACCTCATTATTTAATCCGTATTGAAAGTCTGTTCAATTACAGTAAACAGTGTTTTATTATAAACCACCTATTCAATACATCAAAATGTTATTACATTTAGAGTTTCCTCATTAATATGAAGTTATATGCGGGACATGTTTTGCTCTTTTATAGAGCATCATCAGCCAATCTAGAATCTCAAAGGTTGGTTTATGTTCATAACTAATGACTTAAAACTAATTGTACATTTTACAATCTTAAACTTATTTTACTAAAATATCATAGGAGGCAGAATCATTAGTAATGTACCTTATTAACAAGCACTTAATAGTGGAAAAGTTGGTAAAAATACATTCATTTAAAATTATGGTAGAATAAGCTTGCACTCAAATATTTACAAACAATTGGTATGTAACATTACATGTAACTATTCTCATGTTTAGACCCGTATTGAAATTTGCTATAATTTGCATACAATTTTTATTTTTTATATTCCACCTATTCAAGTCTATGTGTTACTAGTTGAGAGAGCACTTAAGGAAACATCACTTACCCCTCCAATTACTGCTTGTCTGTCTGGTGTTGTCTAAAGTTGCATAGTGACTGCCTGTTGTTTCACGTCTGCTCCTTGTATTGTACGAGTGAGGCGGTAGGGGTTGGGGGCCCGAGAGTTTGAACTTTATGAAGACTAAGGTTTAACCTGTCACATGTTTCAGTTATCAAGATGATGAGACCTTAGAATTTTATAGACTCTTTTCCACAAAGGATAACATGAACTTTTAGCCCGATCTCATTTTCAAACTTCAAATGACTATAACCAAATCATTAATTCTTAAGATTGAATCATAAGTCATTCTTAAAGATTTTAGACATACCAATTGTTTGTAAATATTTGAGAGCAAACTTATTCTACCATAATTTTAAATGAATGGATTTTTGTCAACTTTTCCACTATTAAGTCTTTGTTAATAAGTTATGCTACCAATGATTCTGCTTCCTATGATATTTTAGTAAAATAAGTTTAAGATTGTAAAATGTACAATTAGTTTTAAGTCATTAGTTATGAACATAAACCAACCTTTGAGATTCTAGATTGGCTGATGATGCTCTATAAAGGAGCGAAACATGTCCCACATATAACTTCATATTAATGAGGAAACTCTAAATGTTATAACATTTTGATGTATTAAATAGGTGGTTTATAATAAAACATTGTTTATTGTAGTTGTCGTGACCATCTCAGTTTATTTCTTTCCAATGTGTCTGAAAGTTTTCCCACTTCAATTTTCTTCCTAACATTCTCATTTCTTGCTCTACCCTTTCTTGTCTTTCCTATCACACTTCTTAAAAATTTCATCTCACAGGTCTGGATTTTACTCTCCTGTCTTTTTGCCAGTGTCCAGGTCTCTGGCACATATGTCAGTATGGGGGCAGTTATACAGGGTGATTTATATAAACCGAATTGTTTTCAAAATGATCCCATTTCTGTCTGATTGCAGATAGGAAGATACAATTTGCTTTCTAAATGTGAAGAGACTCTGGGAGACTTGCTTACCAACATCTGCCAACAATACGCAACTTATTCTTCATTAAGCGTCAATTATTCCCTCAATTATGCGTGTTGCTGGCTTGTTTGTCGTTTTACTATACATTCATTCAACATGCAGTACACATTGCCTCAGAGCATACTTTTAATGAAAAAAGAGATCATTAGTGAGAAGTACTAGTGTGCCATGTACGTATTGAACACAATATAGACTGTTTCAATATGAAATTACTTAAGGCAGAAATTTTTCCAACAAGGGGAAAATATAGCATATAATTCGTGCAGTGCAGTAGTTTCCCCTACCAGCCTCCTCTTCCTGCAATTTGTTGAGCAATGACACTGAGCTGACTCTGGGTTATTTTCAGCAAGGTGGCACATCTTGCCACATGTCAACTGAGTCTTTCTAAGAATTTGTGGCTGCCAAGATCACTGGACTTAATGGCACCAGCTTATTTCCTGTCGGCTTAACTCAAGGATGAAGTGCATTGAAATCAATCAGGAACAATTGAAGACCAACATCATGACTAAAATCAATCGAATAGACAAGGAATTGTTTCAGCAAACTACCAGAGGCATGGGGCAACGGGTATAGCTGTGTCTACAGCAAAATCGAGGTCATTTGCAACATCTGCTGTGATGATAAGTGAAACACTCACAGTTTCTTCACATTTGGAACATAGTTGCATCTTTTAATCTGCTACCAGACAGAAATGGGGTTGTTTTGAAAACCTCCAGGTTTTTGTATATCACTCTATACTTCTTATATGTAACCTCTTTACACTTACTTGATAATTCCTTCTTCCAGCTCAAGTTCCTCACACTCTGGTTAAATGCATTTCTTGTATTCTTTTATTGATCTCCATGTCCAATCCTGCATCAGTTTGCTTCCCAAGTACTCGATGCTTTCCACAATTTGAAGGTCTTGTCTCCCAGAATTTATTTATGGTACCTTTCCTTTCTCTCCCCGGTCTAGAAAGCCAAGAATAACGGCCGAGAGGATTTGTCGTGCTGACCACAAGACACCTCGTAATCTGCAGGCCTTCGGGCTGAGCAGCGGTCGCTTGGTAGGCCAAGGCCCTTCAAGGGCTGTAGTGCCATGGGGTTTGGTTTGGTTTGGTTCCTTTCTCTCTCTCTCTCTCTCTCTCTCTCTCTCTCCTCTAGTCAGTATTATAGTCTTGCTTTTTTCCAAACTTATTTTCAGTCCATAATTACCAATATAAAGCCTCCGTGGCTCAGGCAGCAGCCCGCCGGTCTCTCACCGCTGGATACCGTGGTTCAAATCACGGTCACTCCATGTGAGATTTGTGCTGGGCAAAGCGGAGGCGGGACAGGTTTTTCTCCAAGTTCTCCGGTTTTCCGTGTCATCTTTCATTCCAGCAACACTCTCCACTGTCATTTCATTTCATCTGTCAGTCATTAATCATTGCCTCAGAGGAGTGGGACAGGCCTCGGCAGCTGGCACAATTCCTATCCTCGCCGCAAGCTGGGGGCTTCATTCATCCCATCCCTGACCCGGTCATTGACTGGAAAACAGGTTGTAGGTTTTCATTAAATTACCAATATACTTACTTAATATGTCCAGTTGTTTTCTCCCCACACCTCAATGTCATCTACAAATATCACCTTCAGCTCCTTGTCTCAGTATTTTCCAGCTGTCTCTTACACAATTTCATTCATTTCCATTATGAACAATAACAGCATCAGTGCTATTCCCTGAGTCCAGTTACAGTTTTGTTTTGCCCAGAGGGATCTGTATATCACACAGGATGCTGGAAGAGGAGAATTTACGACATCATCATCATCATCATCATCATCATCATCATCATCATCATCATCATCATCATCATCATCTAGGTTTTGGTATAAAAGAATAGGTCAGAGGATAAGAGTATATACTATTTTGGATGTTTTTAATGAGTTTATGTACTTTTTAATCATATTAAAATGTTTTAAATTATATCAGTCTTTATAAATATAGTAAAATTGTTTGATGACTTGTCTGCAAATTATTTACTGCATAACGTATCTGTTTTGTTCAAAATAGTTTTATGACAAGAAATATATTTCTCCTTTGATTGATGTTGATGGGAAGAGATCGAAGTATCACTGATAGTTATGGAGGTATAAAGTTCAGAAAACATTACTCTTAGACTGAAAGCTTTTGTTATCTGTTGTCTTTATTATTTTATTTTGTTTTAGTCTTTTAGACTGTTCATAGTGCTGTTTGTTGATCATTCATTGTGCTTTTTGCTATGGATGATTTTATTTGTTTGAGGAATGTTATGTCTGTCAGGATTATATTTTCAGAAAACAGGTTTTTGCTTTCATCTCTCCATCTTTAACAACAAACGTCTGTACCAATGATCATATTTATTTGAGTCAAATAGCATTTTAGATATTCATACAAGTGGATACATACAGAAATAGATAAACTCTTGAAAGTGAAGGATAAATGCTCCTGCATTGTGTAAAAGTTAAAAAAAAGAAAAAAGCTTCAAGATTTTTTTAAATTTGTTATCATTTCATGACTTGGAAGCTTGGTTACACCAGCCAGCAGTCCTCTTTTTTGCTAGTTGCTTTACGTCACACTGACACAGATAGGTCTTATGGCGACAATGGGACAGGGAAGGGCTAGGAGTGGGAAGGAAGCGCCTGTGGCCTTAATTAAGGTACAGCCCTAGCATTTGCCTGGTGTGAAAATGGGGAAACCACGGAAAACCATCTTCAGGGCTGCCAACAGTGGGATTCGAACCTACTATCTCCCGAATACTGGACACTGGCCACACTTAAGCGACTGCAGCTATCGAGCTCGGTACAGTCCTCTTTTGAGCTGTCTCTGCAGTGAAATATGAAATAATTGAGGACTTTGGTGCAAGAAGGTGTTAACTCATTTCCAGAGTTAGTACCTTCTTCCAAAATCAAAACTTTTTCCATGTAACAAAATAGCACTTTTCAGATATAACACATCCCAGGGTAAATATCTCAGCCTCTGCTGACATCGGGAGGATTTTTGTAACATTATAAGAAAGAGACTGAGTTAATACCTTCTTGCACCAAGGTCTTCAATTGTTACAGTGTTAAAAACTTTCAGATGTTAGTTATTGAGCATATTATCCAATGTTGTCCGCTGCATTCCTGTCCTGGAGGCTCTAATGACATTATGATCCTACCGAGCTCAATAGCTGCAGTCGCTTAAATGCGGCCAGTATTCGGAAACTCCACTGTTGGCAGTTCTGAAGATGGTTTTCCATGGTTTCCCATTTTTTTCTCCACCGTAATTAAGGCCACAGCCGCTTCCTTCCTACTCCTAGCCTTTTCCTATCCCATCGTCGCCATAAGACCTATCTGTGTTGGTGCAACGTAAAGCCTATTGTTGATTGACATTATGATCTTACTCCTGATGTTAACTGGGTACAAAATCTAAATGTTGATTTGTGAATTTGATTATTTTCATTTACTTTGTATCTGTAATATTGCCATACAATTAAATAAATGAGCTGTTTGTTGCAAAAATAGGTAATAATAAATTTTGTGCTAAAACATGCAAGATGCTGCCACTGTTATGCTCAGAGGTTAGCACACTTTGCTTCCATCTACAGTACATTCTAATGTTTAGTTGGAAAGTGAAAACATCTTAACCATTTATTAATAGTTTAAGATGATCAGAAGTAATTATAATCCATTTATCTTAGGTCCCATCTTCTACCAAATGTTGATAATCATTCTGGCATTTTAACTTCAGATTTAGCAACTTCTAGGAGCAAACATGTATTTTTGCAGTGCTGACCTCACACATATCCAAGCTGTGATATTCAGTATTTCTCACATATAAATATCCCAGCAATCCCACCATGGATTATCAATTACAAGATTTTATACTTTTCTTCTCTCATGATGAAACTGAGATGTTCAAGTTTACAAACGGTGAGGGGAAAGGAGAATCTCAGATTCAACTTTTCCATCACCATATTATTCATGATTTTTTCCAGTCCACAAATAAAATATGTAGCATTCATCTGTAACACCACTTTTCAAAAGACTCTAGATTTTTACAAACATCCTTCCATTTCATACATCATGTCGGAGGATGCAAATTCTAAGATGAAGATGGAGGTGAAAACAACTGATTAACTTAAAAGAATATTGAAGTAAAATTTATAGGCATTTGTGGTCAGACCTCTATATACTGCATATAAAATAAGAGTTTTGTCTGTACATTGCCCAGAATTTAAAAAGAAAGGTATTTCTGTATCGGTCATGTCCACAGTAAGAAGGAAATGCACTTTTTACGTTTCCGTAATTTCTGCCTGCCTGCCTGCCTGCCTGCCTGCCTGCCTGCCTGCCTGCCTGCCTGCCTGCCTGCCTGCCTGCCTGCCTGCCTGCCTGCCTGCCTGTCTGTCTGTCTGTCTGTCTGTCTGTCTGTCTGTCTGTCTGTCTGTCTGTCTGTCTGTCTGTCTGTATGTATGTATGTATGTATGTATGTATGTATGTATGTACACACATCACGAGAAAACCGCTGAAGTGAATTTAATGAAAATTGGTATGTAAAGTCAGGGAATGAACCACTACAATCTAGGCTATAAATCATTTTATTCACACTGAAGCCTAAAATTTAATTCTGAAATATTTATATTATTAGTGGTCCTATCGATAAATACTGCATGACTAAAGTTATATATAATTACATTTCCTATCATGTATGTCTTAATCATTTTTAACGTACCGTCTATGATAACAGAGATATTCATGAATTTGTATTTTTGTTGCTTAGTTCATATCAACGCCGAACTATGAGAAAATAGGTGAACAGAATTTAATGAAAATTGATATACAGAGTCAGGGAATAAGAAACTACAGTCTAAGCTATAAATGATTGTATTCACCCTGGATGAAATGGTAGTTTAGAGGAAGGCACCTAAAATTTAATTCTTAAATACGTATATTATTGGTCCTATTGAAAACTACTACATAAAAGAATATAGAGAGTACAATTTCTGATTATTTATTTTTATACAGTTCCTCTGTACCAACAATATCAAAAGCTCATAAAATTGATCAACAGTAACATAAAGTTGACCATTGTTTGTTGTGGTGTTCTTTGTCTCTTTTGCTGCCACCATCTCTGATAGATGGGATTACTGCTGCATACCGAGTATAACAGCCTGCCTGAATACTGACGGGAAACAGCAGGGGAGTTAGATAACTTCCTTCTCTAGCATACCATTCCTCTGGTTCATACATTTTCTGATACTGCTGGTACTAACACTCTGGTTCATCATAGTATTCCAGCTATTCAATCCCTACTCTGACACGCTGATTGGATTGATCAGTGTGCACAATTAACGGAGTAATGGCAGAGGCTCACTTATGAACTGGTCTAGAATTACAATTTCAGCCTTTCCAAATTATAGCACCGCAATTCACTAAATAACTCAAAATTCAACCCTGAAATGAACCGTTTCTTAAGAAAAGCTTTTACCTCTTCACTTTTATTAAATTCTACATTCATTTTAATCCAAAGTAGCATCCAAGAGGGTGTTTCTCCTCTGGCTCGGAGGAAAAATTTACCTCCAAGTCAGATAGATTTTCTCCCGCCAGCATAGTGAATTCAGATTTTCCAACTTATCCAACTTATTCCAGCTCTGGAACTTTGGACTGTTAGGATCAGCTGCATACTACTGTTCGTTAAAGATGAGAAAAAGTGTGGTTTTTAATTTGATCCAGTATTTCATATGATAGTATTGCCCTAGACCCCGGATTATGTGTAATATAAAAATGAGAAATATGTACATAAATATGTAGGTAAATTTGACAAAATATGTAGTTAAATATGTAATAAATAAAAAATATGTAGCTTAATATCTAAGCGCTATTTGATGTATTCTTGTACACAGAAAAGGAAGCAAAACCGAAAAAAGTTAAAAGTGCAGATGTTATTCAAACTCTAAATTTCATTTGGAGGCACAATTAATAACTAAATAGTTTTACAAATTTTCTGAGGTCATCGAATGCCTTGTGGCTGTTAGGAAGTTCTTGTATATAGAAAAAGACCTTTCAACTTCATATGAAGTCACTGGCACGTACTTCAAATTGCCCTGCAAAGAAATATTTAATTGTGGACTTGTTCAAGAAAGGAAGGCGCATTAAGAGAGAAAAGATGCGATCTCATCAAACACAAATATGCTTATTAAAAAATTGTTTCTGAAGACTTTTGTGTGGAGTGTTGTCCTTTATGGAAGTGAGGATTTGGCAATAACCGAAGTAGAAAGAAAGGAAGAAAGAAAGAAGAGGCGCTTTTGACATATGACATTAAACCGAGGACTGTCGAAGGGATCACAGAAGAAGAGACACTCAATCAGAGAGGAGAACAATGTGACAAAGTTTGTGCAAGGGAAGATTGATAGACCTCGAGACACCCAAGACTTGCACTGTCAACATAGCTAAGGGATAGGATTCTTTGACAGAATACCTTACTTTAAATTATTAAATTATTTTTAGATGTTAGAGTCGTACAGGCTTTTAAAACTATTTTCAAGTGTTTAATTAAAAAACTTAAATCGATGTAAAATTAGTGAAAAAAAATAATTGTGCTTTCTTACAAACGTGCCATATCCTTCAAAATATTTAAAATATGTAATATTTATCAAAATATTTACTATATATCAAAATATGTAAAAGTATGTAACTTTAAACTTCTGGAATAATGATCCTTTTAGTGTGATTCACCAACATTTTAGTTTTTCTTGTAGCTACATATATGGGAATAGAATATGTAATTAAGTTACATATAATCCAGGCTCTAGTAATGGCGTATGTTGTCAGTTGGGACAACCACTAAGGCAGTCTTTCTGAGGATGTAAAAAGGCAGGTGGAGCTATGCAATTAATTATAATCTTATTCACAATGTACACTACGTATCCTAGACTTCTGTATACAGTGTAGAATTCCGTAGCAAAGCACGGGTACATCAGCTAGTACTTAGATAAAAGATCATGCTCGTTCTTCCAGTCTATCATTAGGTTTATAAAAATAGAAAACTTCATGGCACAACAGCCCCAAAGGCCATGGCCAACCAAGTGACCACTGCTCAGCCCGAAGGCCTGCCGATTATGAGGTTATGTAGTCATCGTGATGAAACCTCTCGGCCGTTATTCTTTTCTTTCTAGACCAGGGATGCCATCTCACCTTTAGATAGCTCCTCAATTGTAATTTCGTAGGCTGAGTGAACCTCAAACCAGCCCTCAGACCAGGTAATTAAACTTGGGGCCTCTGAGTAAGAGACAAGAATGTTACCCCTACACCGTGGGACTGGCTCACTAGAATTATAGATCAACATTCTAGAGCAGTTAAAAGGAAAATCCTAACACTAAAACAACCAGTACCTAGCCAGATGGAGATGGCCTACAGAAAATGCAAGTGTCACCTGGTCACTATGACAACTTTTTCAGATGTATTTCTTGGCTTTCATAACCAGCAAAAGTTAAGAAAAGAAGGGAGCTCTAACTCAAACATGATGAGGTGGGCACACTTATAAAAAGCAAGCAAGCTTTCAGTTTTACATGGCTGTTGATATGGTGATCTTAGCAATAGATCCTCCAGTCTTACGTGGAAACTGAACACAAGGATGCATTTGCTGGAGTTCGAACCATGGCCATCTTGATAAGAAGCCATTGACAACACCATTTGCTGTCACACCCACGGTCACTCTTGTGAAGAACAGTGAATGGGGCAGGTCTCTCAGTGTTATGTCTCCTAGTTTAAGAAAGGAAAAAGAATATGGAGTGTTGTCGTTTAACTATTGCATTATTGTGTTAGAATTACTCTTCTAATTTTATTTTTAGTAACTGTTCTACAAATTTGCAAATTTCAGTTGTGGATCTGTTGTGGATTGTTGGCCTCCTGATCTCAAGATTTCAGGTAGAGGTGGTCAGAATTTTGAAGGGCAGAGAAAAGTCCATTTGACACTCCATGATGTTCTTTGTCAACATATAGAAGTCCGACTCGTTGGCTGAATGGTCAGCATGCTGGCCTTCGGCTCAGAGGGTCCTGGGTTTGATTCCTGGCCAGGTTGGGGATTTTAACCTTAATTGGTTAATTCCAATGGCTCGCAGGCTGGGTGTGTGTGGTGTATTCAGCAGTAGAAATCATCCTAGGTAGAGCCCTCATCTTCACAGACATGCAGGTTGCCTAATAGGCTGTCTACAAGAAAAAGACCTGCAGGCCTCTCCGGAGGCCATACGCCATTATTATTATTATTAACATGTAGAAAATCTCTGGTGATGTGTTTGATTTTTACCTGACAAAATTAGTTCTTTTCTACACAAGGTTCATAAACAGCAATGCAGTGGGCGGCATCTGCCGTCTATGGAAAACTGTGTGTTATTGTAGTGGAGGATAGTATTGTGTGTGGTTAATCAGTCAGTCACTACTGATCTGCATTTAGGGCAGTCGCCCAGGTGGCAGATTTACGATCTGTTGTTTTTCTAGCCTTTTCTAAATGATTGCAAAGAAATTGGAAATGTAGTGAACATCTCCCTAGGTAATGTTGATTATGCAGCCCTACAACAGTCTTTAAATCTGCATAGTCTGTCACAATGCCGTAAATTCCTTGATACACTCTTCATTTTTAAATTGCTTCATTCCTTGGTGAATTCTCCACAACTCCTTGAAAAAAATATGGTACATGTACCAGACAGACGCACGAGGTTCAAGAATACCTTGTCTACAAATTGGCATAGAACTAACTATGCATTCAGTGGGCCAATTGAACGAATGTCGAGATCTCTAAACAAAGTGGATATGGATATATTTAACTGCTCATTGTGAAAATTTAGAAATTACTTACATAATCTCCATAATTGACTATTACTTTCCTGTGCTTACTTGTAATATAACCTGTGTATATATCTGTACATATTTTTCTATTTACTCCATTGAACTTTCTTTTTAGGGTGTTTTGTTTTGTTTATTTTTCTCTATTGTTGTGTAAAATGGTATTTCCGTTAATAAAGTATTATTATGTGTCTTTGGAATGTTTTATCCACTTTGCATCGTCTAGTTAGAGGAAGCTGAATAGCATTTGCTGTTGAAAATAAATAAATAAAGAGGTAATCCGTTGTATCTTACCTTAATTGGTTGAGGGATGTCATACTTATGACACTTGTCTTCTGACCAATGTATACTGATTAAAATTCCTCTTGTAGAGTTTGGGTATATGTTTACCATTGTAACCATTGATACTTTGTGATTTTTGGTGTCAGGTGAAATACTGTTGACAAGATATATTTGAAACACTCTTTGGAGATTATTTTTCTTGGAAATGTGAAATGTGATGCATACAGAAAGTTCATACAGACCAAGAAAGAATTTCTTAAAATACAAAAGCTAATGTTGGTTTTTACTAATGATGGATATTGGAGTATAATGGGTCTTTCTTTTTATTTTTATTTTTTTGTAGTATTATACATTATTTTGAGAATACCTTTTCCTTAACTTAAACAGCCAGGCTGAGTGGCTCAGACAGTTGAGGCACTGGCCGCTGAAGATTCCACCTTCCAGTACTTAATTTATTAGCTAATATAGGAATTTTACATGAGTTTAGCTTAATGTCATATATTATAATTAGACGATAATACATTAAGTTAAACTTATGTAAAATTCCTTTTATATCAAAGCTGAGTTAATGCTAATATGGAATTCTACAATGATATTAATTAATTGTGACCCAAAATTGGCAGGTTTGATCCTGACTCAGTCCAGTGGTATTTGAAGGTGCTCAAATACGTTAGCCTCATGTCAGTAGATTTACTTTAAATCTGCATAGTCTGTCACAATGCCGTAAATTCCTTGATACACTCTTCATTTTTAAATTGCTTCATTCCTTGGTGAATTCTCCACAACTCCTTGAAAAAATTATGGTACATTGATACTTTTTATAGATAGATAGAATTAATTGTATGCAAAATGGTTCATAATTCTAACATACAAACTCAAATCCTCTGAGATGCAGGGACTGACTAAGTGGTGGCGAAACATCATATCCATTAGCCTTTGTCAACATTATACATTCAAATTTACTTTCTGTATAAATTAAAATAACTTCTTCTCCTTCTTCTCCCATTCATGCAGGTTCAGTGTTTCTGGCGAGCCTCTTCCACCTTCCTCAGTCCCAAACATCATCTTTCATTAGTCTCCTTAGTCGCATTTCTTATCTCATATCTAGTCTTTTCTTAAATTATTTCAAAGAACTTGGAAATTTATTGAACATTTTGCTTGATAAATTATTCCATTCTCTGATTCCTCTTCCTGTAAATGAATATTTGCCCCAATTTGTCCTCTCTTGAATTTCAGCTTTATTTTCATATTATGATTTTTCGTACGTTTTAAAGCTCCACTGACGCTTATTCATCTACTAATGTCATTACACTCCATTTCTTTGCTGACAAGTCAGAACATCCTGCTTAGTCAAGTAAATCTTCTCTTTACTCACAAATCTACCCAGCCCAAGATTCATAACATTTTTATAACATTGCTCTTTTGTGGAAAATCATCCAGAACAAATTGTGCTGCTTTCCTTTGGATCTTTTCCAGTTCTTGTAATCCTGGTATGAGTCCCATAAACTGGAATTGTACTGTAATTGGGGTCTTTTACACCTTCTCCTTTACATCCTTACTACATCCCCTAAATAATCTCATAAACCATATGAAGTGATATGAAACCTTTATTTACAACCTTATTAATCTGATTACTTCAATTAATATCTTTCCTTGTATTAACACCTAAGTACTTAATGTGCTCCCCGTGCTGCATAGTAGCCATCTTATTTACAACTGACAATGAAGTGAGACGGCTTGAGTATCCAAGCGGCTGTTTTACATGACAGTTACCCTGGCGGCCGTCTAAGCAACTGTCACCACCCAAGCAGTTGTGGTCAACAAAACTTTGCACCTTCCACTGTTCACTGATATGTAGATTGTTCATGTCTAAGGTATATTTCATTAAATACAAATTATTTACATTGGGTCCATCTTTTTTAACAATCCTGTACATTTCAAATAGAAGACAATATTTTCAATTGACACATGTTAATCTATGTCATGTCAAACATATAATTCAGTAAACTGGAAAAAATATCCACCTCCGCAGCGTAACATTTAGCATTATTAGCTGCTGTCCTCGGAGGCCTGGGTTCGATTCCTGGTACTGTCAGAAATTTAAGAATGGCAGGTGGGCTGGTATGTGGTTATAATGGTACATGCAGCTCGCCTTCATTGGGGGAGTGTGCATAAAAGAGCTGCACCACCTCGGGATGACACAAGTTAACTTTAACTGGAATAAATTAAAATAAATTTCATTACTTCAGTTCAAAAGAAAGGCATCGAATTAAATTACATTGAAAGATATCTAATGGTATGTAAGAAATACAAATTAAATGGTAGAAGAAAATGGAGAGGAACCATATTTGCTCCTACCTAGCTGCAGCGGGAAGAAGGGAGATGACGATAATGACTTCCTTGTATGAAGTCATTCTATGGTTTTGACAAAAATTTATCACACACAAAATAATTATTTTGATTATAATCAATACCTGCACTGCTTCACATATTCAGTTTGAAAGAATTGGAACAATAGACATAAGGGTTAAGTGGTACATTCCCGTATTTCTCCTCTTTTTGTCTATTGGAACAACTCTAGAAATGGTTACTTGTTCTGGAAAGAAATTGACTACATGACATGATGGACGTGATAAGTGATTTTAAAATGTTGCTAGTTAACCCATAGTGATCGTTACTGTTTGAGAGTTTTGCATCATTTTTTTTTACTCCTTCACAACTAACCAAACAGCCTGCTGAAGTGCTCTTTGGCCCTTTGATAGACAGAATTATGAAAACTCTGTTTTAAATGGGTCTCCACATCATGAATGGGATGAAACCATGGAATGTTTTATTTTCAAATACTACTCAAACTTTAATACATTTAGGTTAAATAAGTAAGCAGTGTAATTTACTTATGAAATAAGACATGAAGTACAGCTTAGTAACTGTGCACAATTGTGGCTTGCTCATAGAGTTCTTATATAGTTATTTTTTGTTGTTTATTATTAATTGCTGTGTATCAGAATTTTTTCTAGGCAATGTTCACTGCCTCAGATATACATTTGTATGCTGATATGAATAAAATAGAAGGTAATGTGATTCTTCATCACAAAAGAACATGATTGTAAAAATAAGGACAGGAAACTAAATTTAATTCTGACCCTTAGTAACTCTCAAAATATATATTTAAAGAAGTTAAACACTAATGGAATCTGATCACAGACATTCATTTTGATGGCATGGGTTTTTGTCACCTATAAACAACTGCCCATACTCTGCAAATTCCAAAGTTATATATTTAAAAATATTTTCAAGCTCAGATGGTTAAGGTACAGAATTTCATTTACTTTTTCCCTCTCATTTTAAAGATCAGGTTCTTCCTCAATAATGAAAAATACAGTGCTACTTTTCTTTTGCCATTACTAGCTTACAAGTTTACATCTGAAATGCTAATATGCCCTACTTAATAATTGTTTGAATTTTCAATTATATATCTGAAAACACATGTCATTAAACCTTCAGATCATCATAATTATCATCTTGGACTGGGGGGGGCATTCTTTCAAAACTGCAGATCAAAAACCGATCAATGTACATAATTTTTAAAATGAAAAACCTTGTTACTATGATTCAAATTCTATGTAAAACTGAGGGTCCAGCCCCAGTAATATTACTTTGGGAGGCATTCTGTTCATTTTGCCAGTACAGGAGAACCCCATTTATCTGGATCCCATTAACATGGATATCCAGTTTATTCAGAGAGATTATGTAGATAATATTTCTATATTCCAGTCACTGTGAAGAATGATATGAAAATATAGCTCATTGCTTGGTTGGTGTGTGCACTTCGGTGGGTTTGGCAGACTGATATGTGTAATAACACCAGCTGGTTCATTGAGGAAAGCAGTGGGGAAACTCCTCATTTCCCCAAGTATGTCTCTTAAGTGGTGAAATGTCATATGGCTTTTAGTGCCATTTTAGGACGGGTTCGGCTCACCAGGTGCAGGTCTTTCTATTTGACACCTGTAGGTGACCTGTGCATTGTGATGAGGATGAAATGATGATGAAGACAACACATACACCCAGCCCCCTTGCCATTGGAATTAACCAATTAAGGTTAAAATCCCCAACCTGGCTGGGAATCGAACCTGGGACCCTCTGAACCGAAGGCCAGTACGCTGACCGTTCAGCCAACGAGTCGGATGCCTAGGCTATATTTGACAGCTGTTGGTGGATCTGTTGAGGAGATCTAACTGGAGTACTAAACAAACGTACATACGTTTCTTCATTAAACTGATTACCGAGTTCGATAGATGCAGTTGCTTAAGTGCGGCCAGTATCCAGTATTCGGGAGATAGTAGGTTCGAACCCCACTGTCAGCAGCCCTGAAAATGGTTTTCCGTGGTTTCCCATTTTCTCAACAGGCAAATGCTGGAACTGTACCTTAATTAAGGCAACAGCCGCTTCCTTACCACTCCTAGCCCTTCCCTGTCCCATCGTCGCCATAAGACCTATCTGTGTCGGTGTGATGTAAAGCAACTAGAAAAAAAAAATTAAACTGATTCTTAAAAATAATTGTTTTTAATATAAAATGAATTATTTCTAAATTTAAAAGGATTTCAGTGAGATAACAACAATTCTTAAATCTAAGAGAATTATTTGAATACTGTATTAGCATTTGTTGCCAAGTTTTGATGTGTGTTTTGCTTTGTACTGTCATTAGTGTTATAAAATGTGGAATGAAATGCATATAAACTGTGCTATTTACATCATTAATGGATTATCAGGATATTTGGTCATTCAGATTGGACCAGTCCTGTCTGAGCCAAATGAATGTGGTTCTACTGAAACTACATTTTTTGAAGTGTTGATCCTCCTCCCTTTTATCTTCTGATTAGAATTATTGAAAGGCAATTGCTGCCTTTTTGTATTTTCCCCATGAAACAGTATTTACTATAACCACTTGCTTTTAAACTAAAGAAATCATACTCTGCAACAGGATTACAAAATTTTGATGATACACAACAATTTTTGCATACATTAGGTATGTAAAGCACATACAATAAAGAAATAAATGTCTTAACTGGATTAAAGCCACTTATATACATTTATTTAACAAAGCCAAGTTTTCCACCAAATTGCATTGGCCTTCATCAGGGCATTTGAAGTTCTGCCTCACTGAACTGTCGGAGGCAGGCCTTCAAATTTTACAGGATGTCGTGCAGAGTTCTTAAAAATGACTTTCATTGCAGCTATCTGATAACCAGACTAAAAGATGTTTTTACTCAGGAGCATCAAATATGAAGGTTTAGTTATTATAATAACGTGAGTCCCTCTGTAATCTAAAATCTAAAATTCATTTGTTATATTTTATGTTGTAATAAACAGTGATCAGTTCATATAACTATAGAATATTGTATGAAAATAAAGTAATTTGAATTTATTACTGACCCACAGACTACATTTTATCTCCCCTTTAATTTTATTTCTGCTTCTGTGGTATACTGAAGCTAAGGTAATTGTTTTACCCCCTCCTTCTGTCATACACTCCTAGCATTCTTTTTTCTATCAGAACATTACAGAAAATCAGCGATTATATGTCAATTTATTTCTTCTTCCAGAAAATCAGTGGGCATGTTATTAAATGTTTCTGATTCGGTTAGAGTTATATATTAAAGGTTGATGATATTGCTCATTTTAGATAAATGTATGTTTAACCGAATACTTCATTCACTGTATATAAAGTTACGTGAATAATATCTCAAATGTATTGAACACACAGTACAGTAACTCACAACTTGTTTGCATAATGGTGAGGCTTAATTGTGTTATATTTTGTGTTTTTTTATAAATGTCAGCATCCACAGTTCCATAATGGTTCTGAACCAAAGGATCATGACTTTTTATAGTAGGTTAAGAGAAACAAGTATTCCCGAAAGGCTTTGAATCATATGTCATACATGGAAGAGTAATTAATAAAACACAGCATAGGCCAAAATATAGTACTGTTCAGCCTTGGTTATCCATTCTGTATGGTTGTTAAATGAATACAGAAATTATTTACCACAATTTTACTGTTTTACCCATGAAGTGCTTCACTCATCTTGGACTATCATAAAAATTTCACTTCACGGAAATATTTCGTAGAATAGAATGGATTTTAAAGCATTGGGGAGTTTCATAGTATTACTGCATTAATAGGAGAGAGGTATTAAAAACCTAACTTTCAAGGTGATGAGTTGCCTTTTACTTTGCCCCATCCAATAAAATGGATAGCCTGGTCTGTTCTGAATATAGGAAACCATTTTGTGACTCAAGGTGTATTTGAAATTTGAAATATTAGAATTCATCTTATGTTCTTAATTGCTGGAATCTTTAATTTCATTACTAGGAATTACTCATGGTGCTCTGTGAAGTAATACAATATTATTGCATTTTGAAGTTAGTTTATTTATTTACAGAAGAGTATTATTCAAGGAAATGTGTGAGTTTTAATACTTTGACAATTATCGTTACTGATTTCTGATGGCAATTTGATATGCTAACCTGTCAGTAACGTGAATCCCTATGCATTTTTACATTGTACAATATTTTCTCTGAATATTGGTAGAGTAATTATGATCGTTGAGATCATTGTCCAACCTGACATTCAAGAATGTGGAATATAGCTTACTAACTTGCAGAACTAAATATTCTGTTGAAATATTTGTTCTACTTCTGTATCAGGTATAGAAGGTTTAGGAATGAGACATAATTCCAGTCAGGCATAAGTCAAGATTCTAATCCTATAAGTAAGCTCACAAAATGGAAAGAAAATGTGTTTTACCATTTAATTTAGAATAGTATCTAACCTGAACTCTCTTTCTGTATTTTAGTTGTCCGGAACTGGAGTGGATATCATTATTTTCTGCCTGGTACTTCTGGGTCTGCTGGTTCAAGTCAGCAAGGAGCAAACATGTTACAGAAAACCAATCAAGTTCATCTTAAGGAAGGAGGAGCAACTGGTTCCTTTCAATGTCCAGACTGTGGCAAACAATATTTGTATAAATATAACCTTCAGAGGCACACGAGACTGGAATGTGGCAAGGAGCCCATGTTCGTTTGTCCGTACTGTCCTCATCGGGCTAAGCGCAGAGACCATTTGCACAATCACATAGTGTTACGACATCAGTCTTTTAAATCCAGTTGACTTAATGTTCCATGAAATATTTACCAACTTTGTACATTTCTCTAACAAATCAGTTGGAATATCACTAATGATATCAGGCTGTGTGAGCAGTCATTGCCTTGGTCTTTGGTCCTCGATGCCCCGGGTTTGATGTTGAGCTGGAATGAGGGTTTTTTTAATCTTAAAAATGGTTAATTCCCATGGCGAAGGGACTGGGTGTTTGTGCTGTCTCTAACATCCCTGCAACCTGTATACCACACACAACACTATACTTCACCACATTAACATGCATTTTCCTATAAGCAGCAGAAGTCCCCTACCCTCGTTGGAGTGTCCATCTTACTACACTAGCTATAGCCACGTAAAATAATAATAATTATCATCATCATAATTATTATTATTATTTGTAAATAGTCATGTTTATAAAGTTTTGTCATACTGTAAATTTATGCCTTGAATTGGAAATTATGTATGCCCTGCTGTGCAGTTCAGTGCATACTTTGCTTTATCATCATATACTTGGGACGGACATATTACTGAAATTTGTAAGAAAATAAACAGAAATTCCTTATTTTAAAAAATTCTAAATACATAAATACTAATTATCAAATTACAATATGTGATGGTTTAATACATCCTTATTTATCATATGATATTGAAATATGGGAAGGTGCAGCACATAGTTACATGGACAGAAAAGGGTTGTTAGTTAGATTCATATTTGGAGGGAGAATCATATGGGCTTGCATTTCGGCAAAATAATATTTTAACACTGTGATTTAAATATATTGTATTTAAAGTTGTCATGTTAATAAGAAATCGTGCACATAAAACGGTAACTAACCATAACATGCACAATTATGAAACTAGTGTTCAAGACAACTGTTTCAGAGAAAGGGTAAATTAAATAATAAACCGAACAGGATCCTTTTAAGAAGGGAGGAGCATTTTACAATAAACTCCTTGAGGAAATCATTTTTTTGTTAGGCTTCATATTTAGAAAACACTACGAAAGTTTTGTATTCTCTAAGTGAATTTTGACTGATTTCAAGATATCATGTATGCAGATTTAAGTTAGGTAAATATAACATATGATGTTTATGTCTAAGTATTTTTGTGATATACCTAATTCTGTATACAGTACAGTTCATAGAAATAAAGTATACTTTTAGTTTTGAGTTTGTCATAGATTAGGGTGCCATATGAATTATGTGCTGGTTAGAGCAAGTGATAAATTATGAGTGAGGGGAAAATTCCATGATGTGTTGACACTAAGTGAAATATTTTCTGGTTTATATAACTGAAGTTTATATAACTTACATTGTTCAATTTTACTATACATTTTATAATAATATTTGGCCTCATATTAGACATATTTTTATAAATACATCTGTGAGTGTCAATATTTAGGACAAGAGTACCTTAAAATTTTCCTCATATTTTGTAACTGCCCATTACTGCTACTTAAAATAACAAATTAAGGTAGTGTTTGTGCAATTTTATGTTTATTGTTAAATGTGAGAATGAAGTTGCTAACTATCTATTCTTTTAATATTCTGGTCAACACCAATTAACTGAATTATTCCATTAGAATGTACATTTCATTGTAACAAAATGTCATTTTTACTTCTAATTTGTATACAAACCAAGAAATCAAACCCCATGATGGTACTACAGCCCTAATGGACCATGGCCTGCCAGCCACTCAGCAGGATGTTGACCTGACCACATGGCACTTCAGTATATTTACAAGCCATCTGATTGAGCAGTTGTCATCCTAACAGGCTGCCTGTGTCACAGGGTTTGGTTTGATTTTCATTTCCCTACTAAGTAACTTATAAGACTTGCAGATTATGAGATGATGCACGTTTAGCATGACGAATCCTCTTGACCATTATTCTCGACTTTTTAGATCAGCTCCTCGATCAGGGTCAGAAGAGAACAAATATCGACCCAAGAATGCTGGTCAGGATAGATGGTAGATAGAATGTTGCACGTGTATAAGAAGCAATGCGTTCTGACGGTTGCCTTATACACTTGCAAGTTGCCCATTAAGTATACAGGGTCTCTCTTATAAACCCAGACTGAGCACACGGTGTTTGTACTCTGCGCTACAGCAGCTGCCTCAGCCCAACTTAGTCGTGCACAGCCGCCATGCTTTAAACGTGTATATAATCTTATATGAAATCTTATCTTATAAAAGATGCTGGAAGTGTCATCCTTCACAATGAGGGACTTCATAAACACCATTAGGATTTTCTGCACACCGATAGCGAGAGTTATAACTGTTCACACGACCATTAAGATGAAACCAGGCCTCATCTGGAAAGAACACAAGCTGTGGGTTGAATAAACGATCATTCAGTCATGCAAGATACCACTCACAGTATCTCACTCTTGTAGCTGGATCAGTAGGTTTTAAATAATGGGCCTGTGTAAACTTGTATGGTTTGATGTGCAGCAGCTGTGTAGCTCTGTGTACAGAAGAAACCGAAACCCCTACTTGTGCTAAATTTGCGAGCGATATTATTCGGTGACTGTTCAAGATTTACACCTATGTCGTCTAGCTTTTCCTCTGTTAAAACTGTTCGTGTGCACACGTTTTTTTTATTGAGCACTGAGCCAGTAGTTTCACATTTGTTTACAATTACATGAATCTGTGCTCATGAAGGTGGCACTTCACCGGGAAATTGCTGAACAAATGCATTGCATCCCCGTCGAGCCGACTCGTACTTAAAATAACTTTTACTTACAAAAATACGGTGTTGCAATGATAACTGACCCACCACGTTAACAACTGAGATTCAGACTGGCTGTTGATGCTAGGTTGAACACGTGCACACTCCTGACAAGGTCAAGAACTACGCGTGCACCTCCCGTACTGCTGCTTAGGTCTCGGAAAGTAGAAACGCCGCTGGACAGTCTGGGTTTATACGAGAGTCCCTGTACTTGCCAACAGCAGCAGCTCGTGTAAGAAAACACTAGTACACATGAACACCCAGAATCTGGATGTGGGACCCATGTTACCCTGTAATTACTCTGTAGTGTATCTAACTTATTAATTAAAATCCTGATCTGCCACATTTTCAATTTGCTGGGCTCTTGAATGTACACATCGGTCTTATGCTCTCGCTGTGGCAAGTTTCACACATTTGCGAGTGATGGTGATATCATGCCTTATAGAGCTGTTACTGCAAGGCAAGTGCACACGTCCATTTGCTCTTCAGAACTCCAGTTACCAAACCTTACTGGATGGTGTTGCTGTCTCTTCAGATCTTGTGCCAACTCCTACCTCTTTTAAAAGCAATAGACTTTGTTTCAGACTTCATTATCCTCCAATATCATACTTTTTGGTATCCTGCAGTCTTTAAGCTGGTGAAGACTAGTTTGAGCTACTGTTATTGTGTATGTACTGGCTTTGAAGAAGTACAGAGTAATCTTGTCTATCAATTGAGTTTTCATATAGATGTATTTATTTTGATCAGACAAGATTCAATGTTAGAAAGCGATACCTTTACATACAGTGCAATTAGATGAGTTACAAGCCCTTTACTTAATGCGTTATTATTACTTTTAAATTTTTTGAACACCCAATTTTCTATTTGACAAGCTGCCACTGCTTACTAAACTCACTTCCATTGGGCTGCATATGTTGATGTTCCAGCTGGTGTAAGTACTGAAGAAAATGTTAGGATATAACTGAACTGATGTAGCCTTTCATGGCAGCATCAAATACGTCAAGAATCAAATGAAAGAGATAAATTTTTCAAGATCTGAACTTGCATAGTGCCCTGCTGTCTTGAGTAGGCTTACTTTTAGTAGCTGAAAATTAAAACATTCCTAAAAATTGTGATCACAGCTTATTAGCCTAGAAAATGAATATTTTCCAGAATACCACTTTTTTGTGTCAGCTTTTTAACAATTTGTATTATTTTGCTTGTACACTACTGGTAGGGAAATAAAAAACAAACCAAACCCTGTGACACATACAGTCTGTTAGGATAAGAGCTACTCAGTCAGATGGTTTGTAAATATATTGAAGTGTCATGCAGTCATCATGTCGACATCTTTAGCTGTAGACAGAGTAATACTCTGCAGGATCAGACAAGAGAACAGTGTATCAAAACAAATGGAGCTTTTATGTTATTTTATACATCAGGGGCATGCAGATCTGCATTATTGGCAGCGGGCGCACTGCATTGGGAAAGGTTTGTGACCTCGCACTCCACTGAGACACACTCTCCGGTGCAGCAGCATAGATACCAGTATACATGATAGAGTTAATTGTAAGTGGTTCAAAAGACAGCGAGCCTGGACTTTATTGTAATTCTCAACTGAATGGGAAGTTTATTATCTATTCATTGAAGTTGAATGGTTGGCAAAACACTTACTTTCTTATAAATCTTGACCCAGTTCAAAAGGTTCAATTAGATCTCCAATGCAATTGGAACTACAGGACAAATTCATTATACAGTATAATCTATCAGATTTTATCAAAATTTCCCTCGTATTAGATTTCCTCAACTTCAGAGTAAGCCTGGAAATACTATAAATTGAGTATGTTTGGATTGATATATTTATGTTAGCAGCTCTTCTCGTGAATGAAAGTTTGCAAGTCTGCCTACGATAGCTCTCTATCAGATTCAAATCTCATATACGCTCTCAGAATACATTCAGCCCAAAATATAACACCAAACAGTGAAAAATTTGTTAGTAAAAATGTAACCAATAGAAACGATTTCAACTGTTCTTTAAGGTTTATGTTTTTGTTGCACAGTTTATATAATTTATATGTTTTCCTTTATACAATTAAACTGGTAAAATTAATTCATGTTATGATTTTTGGTAGTTGTAGAACAGTGTATTATAGAATGTCATTTGACCGTGAGACCTCCCATGCCAGTGTGCAGCTCTTTCCCTAATGTACCATCAGTGGCAGCCTGTAGGCTGCTCCAGCAAAGCCTGCAACATGTCTGTTATATTTGCTTGTAATATTTTTATCTCTACCGTTGGCAGCCCAGAAGATGGTTTTCCATGGCTTTCCATTTTCACACTAGTTAAATGCTGAGGCTGTACCTTAATTAAAGGCATAACCACTACCTTCCCAGTCCTAGCACTTTCCCATCCCTCCATCACCGAAAACCTTTGATGTATTAGTGCATCGTTAAACAAGTAGCAAAAAAAAAAAGTTCCTAATTTACTAATTTTATTTCATAGAACAGGAAGGGTTGCTGTGAAATGAAAGAAAAATGACAGTAGATGAATTAAACTTTTTCCTATACAGCCTGTCTCTGTCGTGAATGGTGTATTAGTAGGGTGAAATGGTGTATACACTTCATTGGGCTTAACAAACTAATATATGTACTATTGCACCTGAACCAGAAATATGGGCTGAGGACTTTTATTTTAAAATGCTATTTGTTCAGGGCATTGGCCTAGAAAGATCTTTTGCCCCTACTGGCACCATATGTTATGGACCTGCGTGTATTTGGAAATTGCGGAAGTGTAAAGTGTTGAATGTGAGGAAAGGACGACACAAACACCCAGTCCCCAGGCCAAGGATATTAATCATTTACAATTAAAAACCCCTGAACCGGTTGGGAATCGAACCCGGGGCTGCCGGGTGACAGGTAGACGCGTTGCTCCCTACACCACGGGGCCAGACGGGCTGAGGACTTGACATGCAATTCACTTTCCACTGTTGATTTCCTGTGAGTTAATTTATGTAGCATACAACAACAATATGTTTTTTTGTTACAACATTTGTTTTACTGTACAATAGTGATTTATGACATTTTTCTCATTAATATAGCATCACATCAATATACAGTTTACTTTTATCACAGCTTACTGAAACAAGTCTTGTAAAACATTTTATCTAATATGTTTCATATATTCTTTCTTGCTAATCTTGTATGATTTATTAATTAAATGCTTTAACGAATGATTTGTGACTATCAGCCAATAATTCCTCAAGGTATCCATCTCTGTAGCTTAATGTTTAGCTGTCCTTTGAGCCCACGTTTCAGTTCATGTCAGAGATATAGGAATGGCAGGAGGGCTGGTACGTAGTTAAAATGATACATGCAGGTCACCTCCATTGGGAGCATACTGTTAAAGACTTGCACCACCTTAGGGCAAGGACGCTAATTTAGTCCTGCTTCGTAGCTAAATGGTTAGTCCAAGAGATTCCTGGTTTGGTTCCCAGCCGGGTCGAGGATTTTAACCTTCATTGGTTAATTTTTATGGCTGGGAGCTGCACGGTTGTGCTGTTTTCAACATTAGAATTCATCGTAGAATGAATTCATTCTCGCAGATGCACAGGGCATTAAATGAAAAGATCTAATATGCCATCATCATCGATTCTTTCAACCATCTTCATTGGTATGAGTGAAAGAAAATGGAATAAACTGTTTAAAGTATTTATACTGTCAAAACTGAATAACAAGTTTTGAAAGTAGTTAATGGGATGTAACACCAGCAACATTATTACAGAAAGTGCTTTGATCATAATGCTGAAATCAAATGCCACTAAGCCGCAAGTCAGGTGTACTCCCTCTTTGCCAGCATACTGAACTGGGAAATATTTCAAACAAGAGCACTGAGGATTGCACTGGCCAATACTATACGCCACTTTGTGCAGAAAACGTCACATTTTTATTGAATTTTAGCCAGTGGAAACTAGAAATAATAGGAATTATAAAAGTAAAATAAAAACAATTTGTACAAGCCCTGTTGTCTTATCAGGTAATTCTTTCGCTTAATTTCTTTAATTATTGACATAATTCATAGCAGAAATAAGCACAACATGTCGTTCATCGCGCTAACCGATCTGCATAGCGCCACAGCAAGTAGCGGAGACTTGTGCAGCAGCGTATACCAAGGTCATGGACACTGAGGTATGATTCACTCGCTTGCCTCGCACATTCTTAAGTCTCTGTTGAAATTTGCTCAGAGAGCATCAGAAAATTTACAGTTTTGTAGATTCTTTTTAAACAAGTTTTGACGTATATACAAAACCCGCAAAACAGGGTATTTTTGTTGTCTGTATATGTTTTTCCCCCTCATTTCTAAGTCACAATGGCTGCGCTACCGTTATCTTATTATGTTATAAATTTGTAATATATACTGTTGCACAGCCCATTATACAGTATAACGTTTTCATTCAATTTATTCTAACATGAACATTTTTTTTATGAAATAAAAGAGTTCCTTTTTTCTTAATATTATAGAATACATTGATTTCAAGACATTTCCCCTATATCCTTTCATTATAATGGGTATAGTATTGACCAGTGCAATCCTCAGTGCTCTGCAAAGAGGGAGTGCACCTCACTTGCGACTTAGTGGCATTTGATTTCAGCATTATGATCAAAGCACTTTCTGTAATAATGTTGCTGGTGTTATATCCCATTAACTACTTTCAAGATTTTTGGGGATGCTGAAGTGCCAGAATTTTGCCCTGCAAGTGTTCTGTTATGTACCAGTAAATCAACTGATAAAAGGCTAGTGTATTTGAGTGCTTTTAAATACCACCTGCCATCTTTGACTCTACGATCTGAGCCACTTTGCCCAGCTGAAGCAATTTCTGTTTATCATGTCTATTGATACCCCATTTCATTGTAACAAACTATTCAAAAATATTTATTACTGTACTTTGGTTCATTCCCATTGAGGCACAAAGAATAGATGGACTCTTGAAATAAAGGGTAGAAGGTTTATGTTAATATCAGCAAAAAATTGGCCTGTTTTATAGCCAATTCCATGTGGAACTTGTTATTCAGTTTTGACATTACCTTTTCCGTATTCATAACTATATTGCATCAGACATTTGAAGAATCAAAATTGAACTACAATGATTGTCAGTGTAACACAATCTTACGTAGAAAGCATTTAATTTTAGAAGTTAATTTGTCTTTGAATAAAGTCCCAGAGAGCCTGAAACAGAAAAAGTGAGTAAAGCTCAATAATGTAGGATCAGCCTGACTCTAGCATTTTATTCCATAAGGCAAGATCCCTTACATTTTGATTTAAACTGTCGGCACTGCATGTGAAGTAATATTTCGTAGAGACTGGGATGTAGTGTGGTATTACAGTTCTTTCTTTCCTATATATGTAATAGTTTAAATTGTATTATATTTACCTAGTTTCTAACTGTTGTTATGTCTCCATTTTTTGTTGCTATATACTTATTTATGTGTTAGTTGCTAGGCTTATGTTTTCTACCAACCTTGTATTCAGTTTTGAATGTCTGGGGTAGTATGAAATATTGAGGCACAGGGATAAACTTAATTTTAAAAACGTCCAGGAAATCAGTGGAGAACTGCATGCTAACATAAATTTGTATCATAGATTGTCATTGAAATGTTTTGAGGCAGATAAGGATATTATTCCACCAAGCTCTTTATACTGGTGTAGTTATTATTTATCAGAAAGTTTATCAAATTACTTTTTTGGTATCTGATGTTGCAGTATCATTTAACACATTCCTTCAGTTTTTTGTACTAGGAGTGAAATGTCATTTTACAGTCTTCCAATGATGGTATTAGCTTTTACAATATTGATCTGAGGACATCTTCCTTTGTGTGTTAAAATACATTATGGATTACTAACAACAAAGTAATAACTATAAACTGTCATGCCTCTAAAGACAGGTGCGTAACCTTCATAATACTTGTTTGTTTCTACTTTATAGATGTCTCTGCTGGATGGATTGTTCCTGAGGATATTCTAGAAGATACCATTATGTTACCAACATCTCGTAATAATCAGCAAAGCAGTGATATGTGGCGGAAAATGAATTTAGACAATATGACGGCATCTGGTGCATACCAGTGCCAATGCTGTGGGAAACAGTACATGTATAAACAGAATCTTCAGAGACATTTGCGACTGGAGTGTGGCAAAGCCCCCAAATTTATCTGCCCCTTTTGTCCATACAGAGCCAAACGTAGGGACCACTTACAAAACCATGTCATCCTACGACATGAGCTACCTATGGATAAAAGGATGAAAAATTTTCTAAAACCAAATGCCTGAAGTGTGCTTCCACTATATTGGATGATGTACAAGTGCATTAAGTTATCATCAGTACTTGATCAGATTTACTTTACAAGAACCATCTTCATTAGTTTTTAATCATATTGATCAGATTTAACATAAGTGAAATTGCCATAATCTACTCTGTCATCATAGCACACAATACACTTTTGCTATTAACTTTTAGTGAATGATATTGTCCTAATTCCATTAAAATATCAGCATGTTCTGCATATAAGGTGTAAGAATAACTGCAGATCTTTGAGAGGAGTGAGTACACTCTGGACTCAGAATTTGTTTTATTAAAATGTACCAACCAGGCTTCTTTCTTCTTTTCTACCTAACCTCTGCTAGATTTCTTCAACCATTCTGTTAGGTTTTTGAGGTGAAGGTTATATTATATAGTTTTTGTAAAGATTTAGGGAGGTTTTTCTTCTATGACCTTGTAGCATACCCCGTAAACTAAAACACTTATTGCAAAATATATTTTAAAGAAAAATAGAATGCAATACCACTATTCTATCTAACCTCTGCTCATTTTCTTCAACCACAGTTCTGTTAGGTTTTTGAGGTGAAGGTGTCATAGTGCTTGGCTATATAGTTTTTGTGAAGGTTTAGGGTTCTTTTTTCCTTCTATCATCTTGTAGCATACCCCGTAAACTAAAACACTTATTGCAAAATATATGATAAAGGAAAATAGAATGCAATAACACTTTTTGTCCATTAATATGCTACATAGTACTTGTTGCTGAGATTTTTTATTTTTTATTTCTTCCTAATGGTTTAATGTTTAATGGTCGCACTATCAGGTGGTGGTTTAACATGCTCTAACACATCAGAGGTTTTCGGCATGGCCACACTAATGTGTGGAAGGTTTCTTCAGCAATGCTGGGATGGGAAAGGGCTAGGATTGGGAGGGTAGCAACCGTAGCACTAATTAAAATACAGCTGTGGTGCTGAGATTTAAGTTGTTAGTTTCTATTTTGATGATTAGAAATGCCATTACACTTGGATTATTTTCAGATAAGTTATCCTCCCCAGGATTACCTGGTATGGAACGGAGTAGACCGTATGGCCAGCAATTCAAGGCCAAATCTTGGGTGGCGGTAAATAACCCGACTCTCTAAATGGGCCAATGGTTTCTGGCAGAAGAGCTCCTTTAGGTGGGTGCTGGCCCCCTAGTGAAAGAAGTGCCACTGAAGTCTAGCATGCAGCATCTCTTCTTCAGGTTAGGGGTGGCCTCATTGAAACCTGGCAGCTAGGTATAAAATGCCTTTGGATGTAGTGAGCCCACTGTAATAATAGACTCTATGAAAATGAAACATCAAATGAGGACAGATGGTGAAATGGAGATCAGTGATCTAAGGCCCACCCAGGAGCTGCCTTGGCAAGGATGACGGAAGAAGAAAGTTATCCTATCGGTGTTAATGTGAGTGGAGTGTATACAGGCCAGACCCATGGTATACTGTAGCATGCCTGCCTCTTACCTGGTGGCCCCAGTTTTGTTTTCTGGACTGAGGGCTGCTCAATTGGCCTGAGAAGATACGTGATGTGAGAGGCAGCGAACCTAATCTTGAAAGCTTGGGGCTGAGGATGTCACCATGCTGTGGTATCTACTGGCTGGGCAGTAATTGACTTGGAAGAACAAGGCCGTAATGGGCTGTTTCACCACTTTTTTCTTTTTTTAACATGTATATGTGCTACATATTTTTCATCCATAGCTTATATCAAATATGAACTCGGATTGAAATTGGAGAAAAAATCATTTCTACCCTGTATCATTTTATAGCATAATTGGCAGTGCTGTTTGGGGGAGGGTGTATAATTATATTACATCTTGTACTCAGTTTCTCCCATAAATTCAAAATATTGCAACCCAACAACCCAAATTGTAATTAACCGAATGCTAAAAAATGTTCAAGATAAGAATCTTGAAAATTAAAGTATTCAAGCATTTTAGGCCTTTTCAGTCATGAAATTACCAGTATTTCACTGCAGTGTGGAAGTAGGCTCCTCAGTTTGATTACCACAACTTTCCAAGATGCTGGCAGCTAGTGCGCCTTTGAGACACCACTGCAAACCTTTTTTGTAGAACGTTGCAGTGACACTGCACTAAGGGAGATATGAGCTCCCTCTGTGAATCAGTGGTAGAGTCTCAGCCTCTAAATCTCAAGATTGTGGATTCAAACCTGACAGAGGTAGTCTGATTTTTGAAGGGCAGATAAAAGTCCATTCAAGACTCCACGTCATATGATGTCGGCATGTAAAAGATCTCTGCTGACACATTTGGTGTTCACCCGACACCATTCAAACTCAGTCATAGATGCCTAAGAGAGATTCAGTTTACTCTGCCATTTGGTACACCAGAGTAAAACGGAATGTCGAAATTGACAAGCAGGCAGCCAGGTGGCGTCAGATTGAAATGTCTACTCACAGTAGCTGAAGTCGTACAATTATTATCATCTTTCTATCTATCTATCTAGGTATTCTGCCTTATGGCAGGTCTTGTCATGGGATGAACCTCTTCCACTGTTGCCTGTCCTGCGCCAAGTTTTTCATGTCCGAATATTTATTTCCTTGGATATTGTCCAACATTTGATATTTTTTCCTTCCTCTTCCTCGTTTGCCTTTCACCATTCCTTCTATTCCTTCTTTCAGTAAACAGTCCCTCCTCAAACAATGTCTGATCCAGTTCATTTTTCTCCTTCTAATGGTTTGTAACATACTTCGTTCTTCTCCAACTCTTCGTAATACCTCCTCATTCCTTACCTGGTCTTCCCATTTCACTCGTTCTATTCTCCTCCATACCCACATCTCTAGTGCCTCCAATTTTCTCTCATCTTTCTTTCTCAATGTCCAAGTCTCTGCGCCATACAGCGCTATGCTCCAAATGTAACACTTAGCAAGTCTTTTCCTCAAATCTTTGTTTAGTGGTCCACAAAATAATTTTGATTTTTTCCTAAAGCCTTCTTTTGCTATGGCAATTCTTTTCTTAATTTCTGTTGTGCAATACATATCATCTCTGATCATACTTCCCAAATACTTGAAGTTACTGACTTGCTCTATTTCTTCTCCTCCTATACTAATATGACAACTTCTACCTTTTCCTCCAATTATCATACTTTTGGTCTTCTTATTAATTCTCATTCCATATTCTTCTAGTTTCATGTTGAGTTTATCTAACATTTGTATCATTTCACGTTCGGTTTCTCCCATCACAACCATATCAGCTGCAAATCTTATACATTCTACTCTCCTACCTCCAACACAAACTCCACTATTTCCATTAAAACGTTCATTGATTATTTCTTCAAGATAGATGTTGAACAGTGTCGGTGATGAAGAGCAGCCCTGTCTTACACCTCTTCCTAATTCAATTTCTTCACTCAACTCATCTCCTATTCTCACTCTTGCTCTCTGGTTTATATACAAATTCTTTATTAGCCTTCTATCCCTCCAATCAACTCCATGTTTCTTCAGGATTGTCATCAATTTGTCCCATCTGACACAGTCAAAAGACTTCTCAAGGTCAATAAATACAGCATAAACCTTCCTGTTTTTCTCTATGTACCTCTCTCCTATCACCCTCAGAAGTCCAATGGCGTCTCTTGTTCCAACTCCTCTCCTGAAACTAAACTGTTCTTCACCTATAAAGTTATTCAGCTTTCCATATATCCTTCTGTTGAGCGTCCGCAGTAAGACTTTGGCTGCATGTGAAATCAGACTCAATGTTCTATGTTCTTCACATTTTTTGCTGTTCTTTTCTTTTCCATAGGAATTAAGATGATTTCACTGAAGTCCTTTGGCCATTTTCCTGTCATGTATATTTGATTACATAATCCAATCAACTCCTTTCTCCCTTCATTATTTAACGCTTTTAACAGTTCAACAGGAATCTCATCTATTCCCATTGCTTTTCTATTTTTCATCTCGTTCAGTGATGCTTCGATCTCTCTTCTCAGTATGGTTTCCTCTTTATCACCCTCTTTAACCATATCTTCCTCCTCTAATTCAAGTTCTTCTTCATTTGGTCGATTGTCCCGATCATATAGCCATTCTATGTATTCTTCCCATCTTTTCATTATTTCTTGGGGTTCATATATCATTGTGCCATCTGTAGTCTCTATTTCCTTATTGCTTTTGTTCCTTCTCTTTTCTCTGAATACTATATTTGTTGCTTCTTTGTACATCAAGTCATATTTCCCTTCTTTCTCCAGTTGCTCTATCTCATCACACTTTTCTGTCAACCATTTCTTCTTTGCCTTTTCTGTTTCTCTTCTTAATTCATTATTTAACTTCCTGTAGTTACGCTTTCCTTCTTCTGTATTTACTGTTTTCCATTTCCTGCGTTCCTCCATTTTACTTATCATTTCTGATGTTATCCATTCCTTCTTTGTCCTTTTCCTCTCCTTGACTCCAAGCGTTTTCTTAGCTGCTTCTTTTATCCCATTTTTAAAAGTTTCCCATCTCCTTTCTACATTTTCTGTTTCATTTCCTAATGTATTATTGTTACGATACTCATCCTCTAGTTCTCTACACTTGTCTTTATCTTTCAGTTTCTCAATATTAATTTCTTCTCTCTTCTTTCCTTTCCATACTATTTTCAATTTAATCATTACCTCTGCTACAACTAATATATGGTCAGAATAAATGTCTGCTCCTGGGTAACATATAGCATTCTGTAGGCAGTTTCTGTACCGTTGTTGTATCATTATATAATCAATTTGATATTTCTTGTCATCTAATCGAGATATCCAAGTATACCTTCTCCTTTTGTGGTTGTCAAACAAAGTGTTTCCAACCACCATGCAATTTTTATTACAGAATTCAATCAACCTTTCTCCCCTCTCATTTCTGTCTCCCAATCCAAATTTACCAATGGTCTTACCATCTGATCCTTTACCAACAACCGCATTCCAATCACCCATTACAACAATACATGCATTCTTTTCCTCTTTCTCAATGAGTTGATCTATCTTCTCATAACACTCTTCTACCTCTTCATCAGAATGATTACAGGTCGGCATATAAACTTGAACGATCACTAAGTCTTTTCTTTTCCCGTTCAGTCTTATCATCATAATCCTTCCATTGATATATTCAACCTTCATAACTTTGTTCTTCAGTCGTTTTCCAATCAGTATTCCCACTCCATGCAATCCATTTTTATCTTCACCCGAATAGTACATTCGGAAGTCACCGCTTTCTAGTTCTCTACATCCACCCCATCTCACTTCACACATTCCAAGTACATCCAAATTATTTCTCTTCATCTCATATTTAGCGTTTTCTAATTTTCTTTCCTGTAAAAGGGTTAGAACATTCCATCTCCCTATCCACAATAATTCTTCTTTCTTCTTCTCCTTCCTTCCATATTTTAAAAACCTCGTTGTACACCCCTCCCGGAGATCCGAATGAGGGGAATCTTTACCTCCGGAATCTTTTACAAAGAGGTCCATCTCATGAACGTCTTGGAAGATACTGCCAGTGGTGGTTTGTATGTAAAACAATAGTTTATCCTGTATGTATCCTTTGATGATGACCTGGATATTAGACCACTTGTATAAATGCTGGACATACATATCACAGTATTTGCGGTCGGTGAAATTATTATGGCTCCTTTCTGGGAACTTAATTTTGAATCGTAAAATTGCTACTTTAATTTGAACTTCTTAAGTGCAGTAATAAAATACATAGTTCACTTTTTAGAATATGTTAAAGCAATCAGTGTACTGCTAATATGACTAAATTAACACACTTATGTGAAAGTACAAAACTGCTTTATAGTGTAATTTAGAAGCTCCTGAAACAAGAACACTATTGTACTCCCCGCAGTATGAGCAAGATTCTGTTGGACCAAGTTGATGTTCCTTGAGTTTTCTGCCAATATAGAGCATTGAAGAATATTTTAAAAATGGAATGTCTTGGAATTAATTTTCATATGCTTACATACTGAGGTACCATAATAGCTTTAGAGTCTTTGGTATGGTCATGATGGTGATGATGATGATGATGATGATGATGATGATGATGATTGTTGTTGTTTTAAGTGGTCTAATATCCAGGTCATCATCAAAGGATACATACAGGATAAACTATTGTTTTACATACAAACATAAGAAAATGTCCCTATATTTGATTCACTCTTTTATGGTGAACTGGATAAGTACTTTTATTTTTTTTGTTGTAGAAATAGGACACTTAAATTCTATAATAATATTGTTTCTTCTATCTCATGATGTAACGGTCTTGACCATCGCATTTGCTAGTAGTGGCTTTTCCCTTGTTGGACAACCTAAATTAGTATAAACCAGTAGACTTGCGTGTGTAAATTATTTCTACTTAGTGGTGTCAGAATAAGTTTATGTTTTTACATCATCCATAGGGTGTATTATAAGTTATGTCATCATGGTAGTAAAGATTAAACCTGTTCATCTTAATGCATCTGACAACAGAAGCTGTTAAAGTAGGAGCTTCAAATAATTTGTGAAATATTTTTGTTGAAGTGAGCAATACTATTTTGGTGTCAGAAGTTGGTATCAATTTGTAACATCAAATCATGATGAGTTTCATCATCATCTTGGGCATTATTTCATGAAGTTACAACTGTTTGATTGATACTATGTTTTGCTGGTTCATCACAGGTGGAAATATTGGTTGCAGAATAATGTAGGAACATAAAAAATCACGCTGAATCACATTATTTTAGCCTTTTAAGCAAGCCAGTACCACAAATATATTTTAAAAAATGTTATGCCATAAGTTTATTTTATTACATTCTTTGTCCAGTTTGAATAGTATTGATGTTCTATGTATATTATATACAAGATACTGATGCTTCAAATATGTTACACAAGGCAACTTATATACCCTACTTCAAAGTAAGAGGAAGAAAAGAACTGCAGACAATGCTTGTGAGCAAGGCTGTAATATCATGAGATTGAGAGAGAACCCATTCCAGCGGAACAGCCTACCAAATAGCAAAACTAAAAATATGATGTGCTGAATCAATTATAATTGTGTATGTGAACTACTACTTGTGCTAAGTGTCATCCCACATTGGCGCAGGGTCTACTATTTTAATTTTGGAACATCAATTAGCTTGATTATGTGCATCTTCGGAGCAAATGGCAACAATTTTCAAGTCAGCATTCAACATGTCTTTCCAGTATCGTTTTGGTATGCTACGAGTAGGATGGCCGCCAACTTAGAAGTGGTGGGCAACGCTGATGACAGTGTTCTGTGAAGCACGGACTACATGTTTTATGTCACTGGAATGTTCTCTCCCACATCTTCTCTGTAATGGACACAGTGCGACCAGCAAGTCATGAGCATATCTCTACCATGTGGAGATGTCAATGCAGATTTTTTGGTTGGCTAGTATTCGGTTCCTTATAATGGGACTGACAGATTTTGCATTGGCATTTACTTGTGACACAAGACCAATGCGACTTCTTTCCATTGCAGCCGGGTCATGTTAACTCCCACCTATACATCATGATCGATATCATTATCACTTTGTTGGTGGAGTCCTGGGTACTGGAAGAAAGCTGCTTTCATCACATCATCGCCATTCACATTGGAAATAGTTTCCATATACTCCATTTTTGCGATGTGTATGTGAACTTTATTGAAACAAAAGTGATTTTCATGATTAAAAGAGAACATCCAAATTACTACACTCAAGTCAGTTAGACTGTGTGCAGTAATTTGTAATTACTGCTTGGAAAGTATTTGGAAGAATTGTGGTGGATAACCAAAATAAAGATCAATATAAGAAAGAAGCCTTCAATCACAGTATTATGCATAGGTGACTTTGTTTGTGCTACAGGTCAACGTTTTTCCTTGTTATCTCATGTTGAATGTTTGTGTTGCTTTTTTTTTTTTTTATGTACAGTAATTGTTTGCCTTAGGTGTTATCTTGTTGTGTTCTTTATTAACACAGCACTTTTTTTCATACTAATTTCTTAATATTACCAGACTGTACAAAAAAAATATATTTATGCAGAAAAATTCCTGGTTTGAGTTATATTTAGTTCTCATTTCTTATTTTAGTCTTGAGAGTAGAGTTATGCTTAATTGACTGAATTACTGTTTCAGGTATGTTTTTTGTTTGCTTAGGACATTTGTAAGTATGTGTTGGCTAATGCTCTTTCTGAATGGTTCATCTCCTGGTGGTATAGTGTCCAAACAATGACACTTTCAGAACCATTCTCAATTAACTGCTCGTTTTCTCTCTTGTTTTCTTCCTCCAAATGGTTTTAACATATAACCAGTCCCATGGTCTAGGGGTAGCTTGTCAGTATCTTACCTGAGGCCCTGGTTTCAACTCCCAACTAGGTCAAGGAGTTTTACCTGGATCTGAGGACTGTAGCATCATAGGATTTTTTAACACTACTCAAATTCTGGTATGTTTCCAGAAGGTGCTGTTACATATCAGTCTGCCAACCCCACTGACATGCCTGCACAAACCAACCCTATGTGTGTCATTTTCACATCATTCAAAATAGGGACTGGCTGCATGAGGAATGGTATTATTAGCATTGCTCATACCTCAATCACTTTCATATTGTCAGAGCCAAGGATGAGACTGAGACAGGTCAATGAAAGTAATAAAATTATTCTAGCCCATACCAGAAAACATTGTGCACTGTAAGCATTAGGTCTTGCCAGCAAAAACAGCCAGTACCTTATGTTCAGAAAGATCTAGGACTGAGAAGGAACTGATCGTTGCCTTAATTAAGGTCTAGCCCTGGCATTTCTCTGGTGTGAAAATTAGAAACCATGTAAAACCATCTTCAGGGCTCACTCGGTAGAACATTATTTAGAAATTATTTTTTGATAGGTTCCATTTGTAATTTTCTGTATAATGAAGATTTTCTTTAACATTAATTTTTTGTCCACGTCAATTCAAGAGAGAGAGCGCGCGCATATGTGGGTGTGTACTGTATATATTTATATAATATAAAATCATGTTATTATTATTTTTATTAACATATGCATCACAGTAGGGAAATAATCCAGTGGTAGGATCATGTACAGTAGTATGATGTCTGTAACCTTTGAATTATTTGTCTCAAAATTTTATTTTTATTTTGGGCTACACAAACTACAGTAAGGAATAGGTTTGTTTCAACAGCAGATGAAAAACAGCTGAACATAATTTTCTCAAAAATCAGTATATTGTAACAAGTTTTTAATTATTCTATTAGTGCTAATGATTTGAGAAAAAGCTTGACTTTGAATTTTTTTTTTTTTTTAATTTAAAATTTTTTTTTTTTAGCATGTGGCTTTTCTGCCTTTATTGACAAGACTTAGTGTTTACAGTGCACTGTGTCTTCTGGTATGAGCTAGATCAAATTTGTTACTTTCATTTACCTGTCTCTGTCTCATCCTTGATTTTAACAATATGAAAGTGACTAAGGTACGAGTGCTGCTGGTAATGCCATTTTTTATGCTGTCAGTTGCTGGTGTAAAAAATGTTGCTCAAACGTAGGGTCGATTGGTGCATTTGGGCTTGGAGATTGCTATGTAATAGCAACTTCTGGCTGACTGAGGAAAGCAACAGGAAATGACCTCACTCCTCATTTCCCTACTCCATCTCTTCAGGGATGCCTAGGCCATCTATGATGGTGTAGCTGTTGAGAATCAAACCAACCTTTAGGCTGAGTACTCAACAAACATATGGCTTTTAGTGCTGGGAGTATCAGGGGACATGTTTGGCTTGCCAGTTCTGTACCTGCTTTTCCCGCTATACTCCATGGAGTTGAACTACATGTACTGCCTTATGGGGGTGTTTTCTGTGGATGTAGGTGTAATTGTATTGGCTATGAAAGGGAAGGAAGCAGCCATGGCCTTGAGAAATGTACCATTCCGGCATTTGCCTGGAGATGAAATGGGGGAACCACGGAAAACCGTTTTGAGGATGGCTGACGGGGGATTCATACTCACTTGTCTCCTGAGTACAGAGCTAGCAAACATAACTGGCCATGCTTCAACACACAGAACTAACCTGTTCGGTGCTTTGAGAATATGAATGTGTCGGAGGTGCAAGCAATGCTTGTAATGCCATTTCTTATGCAGCTAGTCCCTTTCAAGGATTGTGTGAAAGTGCTGCTCATAGGGTCAGTTGGTATATGGATTTCCATAGGCATGGCAAACTGATACGTAGAAGCACCTTTCGGCTCAGTGAGGAAAGCAATGGGAAACCACATCACTCCTTGTTTCCCTAGTATGCCGATTCTGTGACAACTTTAGACTGTTACTACTGATGGTGGAGCTGTTGAGGATTTAACCAGCCTTCGGGCTGAAGACCCAGCACACATGTTGTTTATACTTTACACCAATTTTCTCTTGAACGTTTGTCATTTATATACTCCATCATTTGCTCAGCAAATTTTTACCATGCCACTCTCCATTTAAATTGCCATAACACAAACAATAACATGTAAAAGCCAATAGTATTTCTGAAATACTTTGACGTGTGGGATGAAATCTGGTGTATTTGAGTCAGAATCACAATGTTTGTTTTTCTTAACAATTTTTTTTTTTTTTTTTTTTTAGACTAGTATTATTGTTTGATTGCCATCAGTTTTCAGTGGTAGGTATTTTTTTTTTTTGGTAAAGTTTCTGTGGTGCATTTTTTAAAGTAAAATTATTTCCCTTTGTTGGTGCCATCTCGTACTACAAGCTACTGTATTTAATTTTTGCCCATTGATTTTTTGAAATGAGATTATTGAGAAGAAGCTCTGTATGGACTTTTTTTTAAATTTATTAATTACTGTTTAGACAGTTCTGCCTTGAGGTTTCTCCTATTTTATTCCTAGGATCTTTTATCTGAACACAAACACTTGAGTAGTAAAACAACACTCTAAAGAATAAAACTCATTGCTAGTAAAGGTTGATATTGCAAAGTAGTAATTTTTATATAACACTGATTTTTTTTCAAGTTGGAGAAGTAAAATAAATTTGAAATGTTGTGTAGGTTTTATATTTCTTTTACCCCATTAAAGCCAACACCTACACTATTTATTTCTTTATTTACTTCTACATATTTCTTTTCTACTTTTATTGTATTCCCTAGAAAATAATTCATGAGGTTTGATAAAGCTGTCAGATTTATGAGTTGAGTTTTAAAAATTAATTCAGCTAACACAAATCCAGTCCTGAAGATAGGTTCTATTATATTGACTGTATGTTTCTGAGAGTTATTTGTTAACACTGAATATTTTTTTGTGCCAATCTTTTTTGTGCGCTCGTAAGAACTGATGACCTTTGTGGTTGCTCTGCATAGTCAGTTCAGAATTTCTAATTGTTTTAAAAACCTGTACACTATTGTAGTACCAGTACATGAAAATACAGGGTGTTCTGAAAACTGTAGGAGGCATTTGTCCTATGATTGGTTGTTAACAAGTTACAGACATTCCAAAGTTGTACTGGAATTATTGGTAATAGACCAACCTGGCACATTCACCTGAATACCTGTAGCCATGTTTGTTTATCAGAAGTGCTCAAAATATGTCACAATTTGATGGTTTTTTGTTTTTGTGTTTTGGCTACTGAACAGTGTGTTTTCAAGTATTTTGTAGTTGGGAATCACGCAGGTGGTTATCAGTGAAAGAATCTTAGATTATTTTGGCCATGGAGGAAGAACATACATCATCAGACTCTTAATTAGGTGGTAAATTGAATGGTATGATACCGTAAGACAGAATTCCTGATTCCACAATTGATGTGAAATATCCCCTCTATTCCACCTGATAACATAAACAGTCATAACTCGTAAATGATCAGCCTTAAGATGTATGCTCATAGGAACTTTTTGAGGTGCTCTCTTTACTTGCTACATTTCTGGGAACGCCTTTTGTATGTAGAAAGATAGGAACATAAATAAGAACACATAACAGGATAAACACAATAACAGGTCAGCAACAGAAAATGAGACGAGGACAATCTCCACATCTTCATACACTGCTTTCTTCAAAGAAATTGGCTCTTTCATGGTCAGTCCGAGTTCTTCTACATCCATTTCTTCTCAGCTCCGGACGAGCTCGTTTCTGCTTCCCAGGTTCATCAGGAGGGCGGGCTTCAATTCTCTTGAGAGGCAATCTTTACAGATCTTCAGTCTTGATACGGGAAGGGTAGGATAAAAAGAAAGCCGGATAAGTTCAGGAAATTGAAAGAGATGAAGATAAATACAGGTGGCAAAAAATTAAGAACACAGAACAAATATAGAAGGAGAAAAAGAACCTAACTGGCCAATAGAAGTAATGGAAAGGCACAAACAAGTGATAAATCAAGTATTTCCTCCTATCATCAAACATAATTTTAATGAAGGCAAAGTGATCAATTTAGGGTCATCATGATCTTTACGTACATTTTCATCATCATCATCATCATCAGTTTTCCACTCCAGTTGCCCGGGTGTAGTTTACGAGCACTCTCCACTTCTGTCTGTCCATGTACCACTCTTCTCTCAAGACGACATCCCAGCTGACTCCTCTTGTTCCTATGTCCTCTTTCACTTGGTCCAGCCATCTCTTCCTAGGTCTTCCTACCGGTCGTCTTCCGGCCACGACTGTGTGTAGCCATTGTTTTGCTGTCCTTCCATCGTCCAATCGTTTGACATGGCCAAACCATTTCAAATGGGCCTTTGTCACTTTTTCATTCAGGGATGGGTACACACCAGCTTCCTCCCTTATTATTCTTTCATTCCTTACCCTGTCCCTTTTTGTCTTCTGTACCATAGTACGTAGGAACTTCATTTCTGCGGCTTGTAGTTTGCTATCCACTTGTTGGGTTGTTGTGCAGGTTTCTAGGCCATATGTTAGTATGGGGTTGAAGTATGATTGGAATAGAATCTGCTTTGATCTTAAGGGAACTTGTTCGTTCCAGAGGAGGTTCCGAACTTGATGGTAAAACTGAGCTGATTTTTGAATGCGGTTGTTAATCTCATGCTGTATTCTGTTATCACTTGAAATGATGCACCCAAGATATTTATATTGGTCTACTGTTTCCAGCTGTGTACCTTTTAAGTCATAAAATTGCTAATTCGAACAACTTCCAATTTATGGTCATATTGAGTTCTAACTTAAGCACATGGCTTTGCATGCATGGAAATTATTTTTGTGGCCATTTAAAGAATATGTAAACAAATACAATATAGGATAATACAACAACAGGACATTGTAGGAAGAGAAAACAACAGAAAGAAGAGAATGACAAACGTGAAGAAAAAGCTGGAAGAATAAGGACCATCTCTACATCTTTATACACTTTTCCTTCTTTTCACACTGATCTGTTCTTTATTTCTTCTATTATGTATTCCTACTTTATGTTCCTGTCTCTCTATATATTACTTGATTTATCACTTCTTTGTTCCTTTCCATTACTTTTTCTTTTTGCTATTGCTTTTACATCACACCGACTCGGCCAAGTCTTATGGCAATGATGGGTTAGGACAGGACTTGGAATGGGAAGAAAATGACTATAGCTCGTGTGAAAATGGGAAAAGCATGGAAAACCACCTTCACAGCTGTCGACAGTGGGGTTCGAACCCATCGTGACACTAATACGAGCTATCAGTTACATGACCCAAATGGCGCAACAATCTCTCTCGGTGCTCCGTTACTTACACAACAATATCACAGATTGGGTATTCTGAACTGATCATGTTAGTTGATTATAAAAATCACCAGTACTTAACTGTTGCCTCACAGCTTACAGAGAGGAGTAGTCAGATTTTGTTTCATCTAATGATTGACATTAGGATGATGATGAACCGTGAGGAGAGAAACAGAGGATAAGAAAGAAAAGTCTTAGTTACACCCTTGGTTTTGTAAGTTCCTGATGTTTTTTAAAAAAAGGACAGATTGTTGTTTAGGGATGAAAGGTCAAATATTTCCTTTGTTGACCTAAAAATACACTTTACTAAGAGACTGTGATGGGAAAAACAAATGTGTATATTAGAGTTAATTATATAAATATATAAGAAATTAGGACTGCACTATTTTAGATGTAATTTACTACTACTACTACTTGCTGTAAAGTGTTATTTTGCAATAAATTTTAACTTAAATTATTCTATAGTACTTTACTTTTACAAAGAATTGTCCTTTCTTTTATCCTGTCATCAAACATAATGTTAATGAAGACAAAATGCTCAATTCAGAGTCGTCGTGATCTTTACCTACATCCTAGGCATTAAAGTGCTAATTTAAACAAATTTTAAGTTATAGTTATATTGTGTACTAGCTTTAGCCCATGGCTTTGCATGCGTGGAAATTAATTTCGTAGCCGTTTATAGAATTGATGAACGCTGGAAACCGTATCAAAATGTGTTCATTATCTTTTTAATAATGTTGGAACATGCTGATCTCTGTTGATTTGTTGTTAGAAGTGGAATATTTTCAGAAAGAAGAGAATAGGAGTTTAGAGTAACCATCGACCTATCGTAAATCATGTAAAGGGCGTATAACAGCACAATAGCTAAGAAACTCTAGTACTAAGTTGTATACCATTAAATCTGAGGTCTCAAAACAACCTGCGTGGTTCTAGAAAAAGGTATTTTGGATGGCTTTGGATTCGACACAGTGAGTAGAAAGGAAGAAAGTAACAAATGCAACTGCTGTTGTTAGCAAGAAACTAACACTGAACCTGGGCACAGTAATGGTGGACCACAAGGGAAGTAGCTGACTCATTGTTTGCTTCTCTTTGTATGAGAGGTGGTATTCTCAAGTTTGTTTCTCAGTTTGTACTAAACCAAGTTTGAGAACTTCTGGATGTCTCTAATTGTCAAATTTCATGAAAAAGATTAGCAGTTTTTACTGAATAATATATACACAAAATACCATGGCTAAGCCACCTGATGTTGGCACTATTTCAGTTGTGAATGTTCATTCGTGGTAGTGGATGTTTCGTTGTTGGCATGCAAGGTGTCCTAGGCTGCCAGGTTGGCAGTGCCACAAGTGCTTAAACAGACTCAAATGGAAGTCTTCAGACAAGACATGGCTTTCGGTGCAGCTAACCTTGTATTATACATTGTTATGAGGCATAAGATTCTACTTTTGATGTATCCATTAGTACATGAAGTCCACTCAAGGACTGCTTTATGGGATGTGAATACCGGTGATTATTGAAATAGGGCTTTTGAAGTGGAAAAACTGGGGTGAGCTCGTGACCATTTTTTGTAAGTGAAGAGGACTGCAGAGAAAACTGAATTTGATAAGTTAATTTGTTCTTAAAATTGTATTATTTATAGAAATTTTAGGGTGACTAAAAAGTAGATGGAAGAAAAATAATATTATTACTATCCCACTTAGATTTTGAGAAATATGATGGAAATGGTGAGCAAAATGGTCATGCTGCTGAGAGAAGCACCATCAAAAACATTTGTGGAAAGAGAGCTTAAGAGATAGCCGAATGAGTGCAAGAAAAGGGACAGAACATAAATGAACTTTTATTATAATTGCTATTTAGTCTATTCTTTTATGTCCTTAAGAGTGTGTACTGTTGTTTTTACTTATTGTCATTTTATCATTCACTTCAAGACGGAACATCACCCTCTACCCATGCTGTCCTGTTATCCTCTGTAAAATTATGTTGTAATTCTTCTTTAAAATTTCCTGTCTTTGATGTAGATTATTTTTTTCAATCACACATAATTTTTGAAATTAGATGTTTGTTGAGGAAGTGAATAAAATATACCCCTTTGCTGATTAAGATTTTCTTCTTTCATTTTAGATGTTCCCAGCAATTGGAATTATTACCATAGTATTATGGGAGCATCTTCTGATGCCCCTATTGGCTCTCAACATTTTCTGTATGATGATCAGTGGCAGAAAGGAGAGATGTCTTCCCAAAAGGAAATAAATCCTGGAGCATTTCAGTGTCACCAATGTGGAAAGTGGTATTCATACAAGAGTAATCTTCGTCGGCACAGGAGACAGGAATGTGGCAAGGAACCTACATTTATCTGCCCTCATTGCCCCCACAAGACTTACTATAAATCGAGTTTGCAGAAGCATCTGCGTCTCATTCATGGTATTCCATGTGAAAAAAGACCTAATACTCTCTCAGTCCCTCTGACCAGTGCAGAAAGAAATTAAAGAGTGTAAAATATGCTGTAATGTATTCAGGGTGATCATAACTTTATTGGCATCATTTTAAGGGCATATTCCTTGTTTAATTCTATGTTGATTTAACCAACTTACCTTAGCACAAATTATAATTGTTTGTGAAACAAATAAGCCCAACGTTGAAAACTCAAGACGGTTATTTCTGTGACAGGAAATGTTATAGTAGAGTGATGATCATCATATGACACATGACGATCATTTGTACTTTATTAGGAAATTGACAACAGTCTGCAAAAGAGCAGCTTGAAGAGAGACAAGTGACAAAAATATATTAGGACTACATAAGATTGCATTAAGTTGTTACAACAGGGCTTGAATCACGTGTTTTGACGACAGGGGGGATATTATATTTCATCGCGATATAATGACATTCTATTAGATCTGTTAGATTGTCACAATAAATGCAAACTATGGCCAAATGCTTTAAAAATATATGTATTAGACATTTAAAAGACAATCAAGTGTAAGATTAAGGTTTTTAAATCTGCAATAAAATGCAAATATATATACGTTTCCCTGAAATAAGAGCAAAATAACATTTTTATGAGACATTCTTCTGTTGTCTTCTTCTTTATTTCCAATTTCCAGTCTTCTGGATCGGTTGTGAATCGAGAACTTCAACAGTTTTGGATTTTTCACAGTTCCCCCAGGACAAGAACACCAGGAACCGCATGTTGCTCTTGGTGGTCACCCTAAACGTTCCCGAGGCCTCGACTCGCTCCCAGTCATTTTATAGGCTATTAGTACAATGGGCTCGCCACACGCAAAGGCATTTTATACCTACTGTCAGGATTTTTTCAGACCGCCCCTAACATGGAGTGCAAATGCAGCTAGATGGAATTTTGTGGTATTACCTCCACCAAGGGACCATCAGCAATGCCCAAAGCCATTGGTCTCTTTAGATTGTACTCATATTTATCCCCGAGTCCAGGGTTGGCTCTTCTGCCATCTCCACTGTATTGAAGTTCACTTTCTCCGCCGTAGATTTCGTTGAGGTCTTCACTCATAATGCTGAGCTGGTACCCTTACCAGATGTTACACATCGGGTCAGTGTTCTCTGGGAATCCCATAGGCAGGGATGGTCCTTCCTGGTTAGGGCTGTCTCCGAAGAGGGTCCCTACCTACTACCGTTACATTCTTATATATAAGAAGAAAATAGCCTTGATGAGTGAATGTGCTGTCAATATTATACTTTCAATTGACATAGAATCAGAAGAGTGACACAGGTTCTGAACTATTTTCAAGCAGTTTAGTCACTCCTCCATATTATTCTGAATGTTTTCACCGAATGTGAGGCTGAAATGGTAAAGGAAAGTAAAATTTAAATAATTTGTATTAAACTTTTAACGAGTGTATTTAAATGACAAAATACAATTATTTATTGCCTTGAATACTAATTCCCAAAGGCATGTAGATATGTTTCATGAGTAAGCATGTCCGTATCATTTTACATGTTTTTTAATGTTCACAATTAATTTTGTATTTTGTATGTTCTAATGTTCTGATGTTTTAATATCCAATTCTCCATTCAAAAATATCACTTCCATTGTTAAACACACACAAGATGCTCAATGCTAACATTAATATTGTTAGAAAGTGCTAAATGCTAAAAATCTGCCTTCTCTATTTATTATACAGACAGGTTGTAGCAATAAAGTATGCTCAAACTTTCAGAACACATTCCCCACACGTAGAAGAAGAAAATTGTTATATGGACATGGATATGGAAACGCTTTATTTCAAGGTAGGAACTCACTTTCTACAACTCTACATAGTACATTAATCATGGGAAACACACAGGAACAGAATGTACCAGTGTACCACATGAAATATTCAAAATGCCCTCCGTTAGCATGGATACGCAACAGTAGCGGTGCTAAGAAGCAATAATTGAAAATGGGTCCCTCATTTCCTAGTGAGGAACGTTGCAAGTTTATTTCGTAGTACATGGTTGTATATTATAACAATGAACAGCAACGACAATAATAATAAGTTACTCAATTTAGTTTTCAAATCTGAAGGAATTAAAATAATACACTTATTGCTGATAATATTGTTATTTTATCCGAGACTGCAGAAAATCCGGAGAAATTGCTGAATGGTATGGACAGTCTTGGGTAAGGAGTACAAGATGAAAATAAATAAGTCCAAAATGAAAGTAATGGAGTGCAGTGGAATGAAGTCAGGTGATGCAGGAAACATTAGATTAGGAAATGAAGTCTTAAAGGAAGTAGATGAAATAATAACTAGCAATGGCAGAAGTAAGGAGGACATAAAATGCAGACCAGCATAAGCAAGAGAGGCCTTCCTTAGGAGAAGAAATTTGCTCACTTCGAACATTGATATAGGAATTAGAAAGATGTTTATGAAGACTTCCATCTGGAGTGTGACGTATGGAGGTGAAACATGGACGATAACTAGCTCAGAAAGAAAGAGTATAGTAGCTTTTGAAATGTGGTGTTACAGAAGAATGCTGAAGGCGAGATGGATAGATCAAATCAGGGATGAGGAGATACTGAATCGAATTGGTGAGAGGAGATTCATTTGGCTAAATTTGACCACAAGAAGAGATGGAATGATAGGACACATCTTAAGACACCCAGGACTTGTGCACTTGGTTTTTGAGGAAAGTGTAGGTGGTAAGAACAGTAGGGGTAGACCAAGGTATGAATATGACAGGTAGATTGGAAGAGGTGTAGGATGTAGTAGTTACGTAGAAATGAAAAGGTTAGCACAGGATAAGGTGGTATGGAAAGCTGCATCAAACCAGTCTAAGGACTGGTGACTCAAACAACAACAACAACAGCAACAACAACAACAACAACATGGTATGAAAAAAAAAAACTACACACACACACACACACAAGAAATGCATATTCCAATTATAGTAATCAAAACACACTGACCGTCACAATATAAAGAAATAATCTCGTTCCTAGGACCAAACAATTTACAACACAACTGTCCAACGTAATCCTACTTAGTTACACTGACTGCTGAGAGTTATAAACAGGCTCGAACCATCAGTATTTAGAGTTTAGATAAAGAGGATGTCTTTGTTACCGCATCTTTGGTGACTGCTGGGTTCTCAGAAGTGGCTAATTACTTCAAAAGCCTTGTTGATTGATGTGGGTAGTAGTAAGGGATGGTTATTATTGGAACAGGCAGGGAAACCCACATTCTTTCAGAAATAACTACCGTTACTCCTATTGTGGTCAGGTCAGGTACATCCTGCTACCGTATGCGACAGTAGACGGTACTACCTGCGACTGTCTGGCCGAGGGTTGGGCGGCTGTTACCAAACCTGACAAACTAAGGAAGAACCAATGGCTATGAACAGAAGAGTTCACCCTTAGGGGGCTTGTTGAAGCCATTGTGTAGTAAATGACACATAAATTAAACTGGAAGCTGCTGCCTTGCAGATGTGGCAGGGGACTGCTAAAGGCAGCAGCTGACAGAAAATCTTCTCTAACGTTAGGCCTAGCAAGTCAGTTGGAGAGTAACTGCGGTTGCTTTCAACACTTATACGAGCTTCAGATGCAAACAAAGAACTCGGAGTAGACAACAGCACCTGCAGACCCACGCCAGGTATGATGGCTTACAGCCTGATGATAGGCCAAGCCTTGCGATTATGCAACAACCCCGGAGAAGACAGCACACTCGAATAGGAACAATCAGTGTACTGAGTTTGACTGGGAAATGTGAAGAGTTAGTGGATATCATGGAGTAAAATATCAATCCTAAGACTGAGTGAAACTAAATGGAAAGGTAAAGGGTAGAAAGAGCTGAGGAAAAACTATACCCTCTACAGGAATGGTAACAACAGAGAGATGAGAAATGGAGTTGGATTGATATTGTCTAAAGAGTTAGATGGTATTACAGAGATCCAGTACATCAATGAGAGGATAATAAAGGCAACAGTTCACCTTGGGAAAGAGAAGCTGACACTGGTGCAAGTGTATGCCCCTCAGAAGGGTTGCAATCAAGATGAAAAGAACAAGTTTCTTGAAGATCTAGAAGAGATCATCAGTGAAGAGAGGGCAATCATCATCGGGGACCTCAACGCACAGCTCAGGTCATACAGGAAGGGCTATGAGAAGGTGATGGAACCACAGAGCTATGGGAGAAGGAATTCAGAAGGTGAACATCTCCCAGACTTCTGCATAAGAAACTGTTTGGTAGTAAAAAACAGTTGGTTCAACATCTACCATCGTTCAATGTATTCCACTACAAATACTTGCTGTTAATCTGTACATATTGTTACAATTTCAAGTCTAATGTTATCATTTTACTTTTTATTATGGCATTGTCACTCTTTTAACATTTTTTATCATTTCAGCTCAGGGCCCTGACCTAATCTTTGTAAATTAATGGCTAATGATGTTCGCTATGTCGAACGAAACATGTTCCATTATTTAAGACACCTCATGATTATTTTATAATTCAATGAGTTATGTATTGTATTGAGTAGGTGGTTGTTAATAAAAGGATTTTATAATTTTAATATAATGAACAGCAGGCTATACGAAATGGGATCGTATAAGAAATGAAGATGTGCTTAAGGGACTGAATGTGAAATCAGTAATCAATTACATCTATGATTACCAAGAAAACTGGAAACGTCATGTTCAAAGGATGGAATCTGGAAGACTACCAAAGGAGATCCTACGCTATCAACCAAGAGGACAGAGATCTATAGGACGTCCAATGAAGCGATGGAAAGAAAATGCAAGACCGTAACAGGCCACATGGCCCAGTACTTGGAAGGATGATGATGATGATTATGACATAACCTCTCCTGCCCAAAGGCCAACCTCACCTTCCCGAGATGAAAAAACCTGTTCCCAGCCCTATTGACAGAGTCACGGCGGTATAACTGTTACATCCATTATGGAGGAAATGCTGTGATTTCAGCTAGTCCATTAGCTGAGAGGTGGCAGCCCCACCAATGGTCTTACTTCCTTCAGGCTAGCAACCCGTCGGAAGGACATTTGATTGCTTTCAAGTCTTGCAAAAAGTAAAATGCAAGACCGTAGCGGGTCACATGGCCCAATACTTGGAAGGCAGATGATGATGATGATGATGATTTTAAAAAATGAACTAATTTGACATTCAGGTATTTTCTGTCTCACTGTCAGCAGCCCTGAAGATGGTTTTCCATGGTTTCCCATTTTCACACCAGGTAAATGCTGGGGTTGTTCCTTAATTAAGGCCATGGCCGCTTCCTTCCCACTCCTAGCCCTTTCCTACCCCTTCATCGCCATAAGACCTATCTGTGTCGGTGCGACATAAAGCAAATTAAAAAGTATTTTCTCTTAATTTAGTCTAATATTCTTGAGAGAAGTCCACCTCTAAGGTGAAGTGGTTAGTGTGATTAGCTGCCACCCCTGGAGGCCCGGGTTTGATTCCCGCCTGTGCCATGAAATTAGAAAAATGGCACGAGGACTGCATCGGGGTCCATTCAGCCTCAGGAGGTCAACTGAGTTGAGGAGGTTTTGATTCCCACCTCAGCCATCCTCGAAATGGATTTCCTTAGTTTCCCATTTCTCCTCCAGGCAAATACCAGGATGGTACCTAACTTAAGGTCACGGCCGCTTCTTACCTTCTTCCTTGTCTGTCCCTTGCATTCTTCCCATTCCCGCACAAGGTCTGTTCGGCAGAGCAGGTGAGGCTGCTTGAGCAAGGTTGTGTTCCTCCTCCCCAATTGTATCCCCAACCCAAAGTCTCACACTCCAGGACACTGCCCTTGAGGAGGTAGAGGTGGGATCCCTCACTGAGTTCAAGGGAAAAACCAATACTGGAGGATAAATGGGTTAGGAAAGAAAGAAAGAAAGAAAGAAGATTCTTGAGAGAAACTAAATTGACAATGACTGCTGAGCAGTTGTGACCAGCACATGTTTCAATTCAATGAAACATACTTTACCACCATTATTGTCACTCAAGAAGTGTTCAGATTAAACATTTATGGATACGAAGCTGTAATATGAGCCTTATAGAAATGTTCAAAATGATTATTCTTGTTGTTGCATTTCAGCCACATGCTTAGTGCCGAAACGCTTATTAGCCAATGTGATTTATACTGCCTTGCAGTATCATATTTTAGAGGTGATTTATTTGAGAATATATTTATATTTACAAAGTAGGGCAATAATTTTCCCTGGCAGGGAAGGATTTCTTCTTTTACAAGAAGGTGAAATCTCCTGTATCCCCTCTCCTGTTGATTTGTAACCTGTGTTACAACAACATTGAACAAGAAAATAAAGAAGATATAAAACAAAGCACAACACAATGAATGGTGTAATCTTCACTCTACTTATCAGTTACTCGATATCTACAACAAAAAACTTGATCTGAAGTTCCCACCAATGAATATGTTCTTTAAATGATACACATTAAGTTATATATTTGTGTAAACTAATAATAGAAAACAATTGATCAGGGACATTTTAGATTAAATTTATTGCCTATAACTGTAGCATTGCTTATGTTGTAATAAGTGTTTGTGAAATACATTTACTTATTAGAATAATATGACCTAGAATAGTGATTGCTGCTGTCTGTGAAATACTATTCCGATATCAAACAAGGAATTCACTCGTGGGCTCATTAGATCTCAGGGATCTGAGAGTGCTTGAGATTTGTTTGAGTTTAGTTACTATTTGTTTATGTATGTTATTGACCTTGCCCTTGTAAATGAAACATAACATTTTTTTCCTTTTAATAGGTATTTGAGGGTCTGTAGTGTGAGACTGCAATAAATATGTCATAGAAGACATTCTCTTCTTTATCTTTTATTCAGAAGAATAAGTCTTGACAATAATTATGTTTATCTACTCTTAAAATTCCATTTCTTTCAGTTCAGTGTATGTAAACTGCAATTTTTAAGTGCTTGTAAAATGTAATTAAAAATCACAATATAAGAAATCATCTTTATTTATTATTGAAATATTACATAGCTCTACCAACAATAGGATTTTAAGTTGTATAATAATTTGCAGGTCTTTTACATGATTTCTTACTACATAATGACTGCAAATTCCAGAATAACGACTGTCAATCAGACGATGCATTAGTTAAAAATGAGAAATAGATAGAATGTGCTCCAAGAGTAACTTCCAAGGAATGTTGTATGAATTAAAAGATTTTAAATTTCATACAACCACTTCAAGTCAGTCCATAGCAGACATTAGAAATTCCTCATATACTTTTGTAAATAGTGTTAAATACCAGGTTGATTAGGCTTCTGTAAATTACAACTAGGGTTGCCAGTTTTTCTGAACAAAAACAGGACTGCTTTCTGAAGAAAGTCAGCCTTTTGAAACCAAGATAATAGCACTTCCTCAAAATAGAATTTTGTGAGATGTCTAATCTAGTAGTAGTAATGTATAATAATACACATAACACACAATATATGATTTTAAAATTATATATAGCACAAATCCCTCTGTGGCTCAGGCAGTGCTGGCCTCTCACTGCTGGGTTCCGTGGTTTAAATCCCAGTGACTCTGTATGAGATTTGTGCTGGACGAAGCGGAGGTGGAACAGGTTTTTCTCTGGGTACTCCAGCTTCCCTGTTATCTTTCATTCCAACAATACTCTCCGAAATATTTTCATCTGTCAGTCATTAATCATCGCCCCAATTCCTATCCTCGCCGCTAGATGGGCTGGATGACCTGGTCAAATGACTGGAAACAGGCTGTGGATTTTCTTTTTCATATAGCACAGACATCTTTCCTTAATAAGTTTGGAAAGAAGTGGGCATTGTATGGTAATAGTTCTCTACTTTGATTTTGTTAATCGATTCTTGAAATTACGACATGCAAGACATAATAGGACATAGCCATAATTTGTTAATTACTTGTATTATTTAGCCATCATTTTTTAATTACTCATACTGTTGTTCCAGGACTCATGTTTTTTGCTTTTTGTTGGTCATATCTCTCTGAAATTTTTGCAAAACTCTCCAGAGTAGACATTTTTTCCACAACCCCACCAACCATCAGGGTTATGAAACAGTAGAAGATCATAATCGTTTTAAGCTAAACCAAGAGTAACTGGACAAAGATATTCAGACTTTGCACAGATATTACTCGACATCATTTTATATCAGCCCGGGAACTCATCTGGTAACAGAAGGTGGCATGATCAAGCCCAGTGCTGAGATATTCAGACTTCGCAGACATAATACTCCACTTTCTTTTGTATCAGCTGTGGACCTCAAAAGGTAACAAAAGACGACACATTAAAGTGCAGTGCCATTGAAGAAAGGCATATGTGGAGTGAAGTAGTCATAAGTATGTACATATATATTTTGATGTTTTAATGATAATATTCAATATGGTCACCCAAATTTACTCTTGTTTTAGCTTAAAACCTCTTCTATTTAAGATGCCAATAAGAATTTAATTTCAGTAAGATTACTGTATGCCATAACCCATCTGGTGGCACTGCCTGAATTTCTTTGACTTGTTTAGACGATCTCCTGCATGGTCGTCTAATAAAGTCTCTTTGGTTTCCAGTTTCGTTGACAAGTCCCAAATGGTGGACTTGCTTGGTGGATGTTGGCTTCCGAACTATCCCAGAATTCCTATTGACTTAGTTTTCTAATAACTGCTGACAGTAAAGACTCGCTCATCTATAGCATACCGATTCATTTTCCAACTATCCCGTGTGAACTTGCATGGTCACTGCACTGCACTAACCCTCACTGATAACAACAAACTGTACGGTAGTACTATGTAAGCACCTCCAGTCAAATGACAGAGAGGAAGGCTAGCAACAATCAAGGTGGCTGGTGACTATTCTTTATTCCAATGATTAGGCACTAGAACGTATTCTTGTTCTAATTTTGTTTCAGTATTTTCAAGAAGGAGATATGCCAGTTTTGGTGGTGAGTAAGATGCTCTGTAGAAATTCAAGATCTTATAATTAATAAAATTGAACAGTGTGATAGGTAGATGGAATTGTATGTTTTGTAGAAGTCCTTTTGTGTATTGTTGATTGCTATGTATATTACTTAACTTTTTGTTTCTTTGAATATAGATTTGCTGGTAAAGAATTCCAAGAGGTAACATTTTCAATTTTGTACTGTTTGGAATTATGGGAGATTTCAATTTTAGAGGAAGCTTTTTAATATGATAGATGAATTTTATATTGACGTAATCATTACAATCTACTAGTTCATATTCATTGTATCAACACTTAGCTCATAATTATGTAACTTTGATTGGCTATTAAAGAATGATTTGACTCTTTGGTACTTAGGACTTTTTTTATATTTTTCATTTATCTTCGTATATGTCATTGAACACAATGGCAGGTCATCATTGAAAAAGGGAGCAATAGGAAAGGAGACAAAGACAAACATGAAAACACAAAAGGACTGTCTCAACATGTCTTCAAGAATAGCCTCTCTCTTCATCAATCCCAATTCTTCTTTTTCCGCTGGGCTGAGGGGTTCGGCAAGTTCAATCCTGGCTCAGTCTGGTAGTACTTGAAGGTGCTCGAATACGTTAGTCTTGCATCAGTAGATTTACTGACACATAAAAGAACTCCTGTGGGACTGAATTCTGGCACCTCGGTGTCTCCAAAAACTGTAAAAGTAGTTAGTGAGACATAAAGCTACTAACATTATTATTTATCTTCTTTGTCCGCTTCTTCTTAGTCCCAGACAAGATCATTTCTGCTCCCCAGCTTCATTGGAAGGGTGGGCATCAAAACTTATTGTGGAGTCATTTGACAGGTAACTTCTTTGTTACTTTCCATTCATTTTGACTTGTTGGGATCCTTTTCTCCCTTTGTGATTGGCCATGTTTATCTTGTTTTCTCTTACTTTTTCCTGTGTTTACCTGGCTTTTTCCTTAACTTACATTTCTCACATCAAGATTGAAGATGGCTTGTTTCCATGATGGCCTATGTTTAGATTTATATTTGAGCTATTTGAAATGGGATGTTTACTGATTAAAGTGATGTGGAAGGATAAGGTGACAAACGCTGAAGTCCTATGTCGAGTAAAACAAAGTAGATCTCTGATGAAATTAATACACAGAAGGCATCTTATTTGGTAGAGCCATGCTTTACACCATTCCTAGATAATGATAACTATTGCTGAGAGTTATATTGATGGCAGACTGCCTGGTGGGAGACCGAAGGATGTCATTCCTCAGACAGGTCTTATAAGAAATCAATGCAAGCAGCTATTGAGCAATGCAGAAATTTACCAGTGATTGTGAGGCCTGGGATCACTTTGTGACAACAGATCAGTCTTCTAATTGAATACTTGATGATGCTGATGATGATGATGATGATATGTTGGTGATGATGATGAAAAGTGATCATGTATAAGATATGGTATTGCTACATTTATCACCTTTGTGTGATGAGTTTTATACAACATTTAGGAAGTAGATGAATAACAGTTAGTTCTTTACTTGCCTAACACAAACAGCTAAGTTTTATAATGACTCCTGTTACCATATTTTTTTACATGAAAATTCTTACTCTTCTTTTAAAACACCAGATGATTTGAGATTATTTTTCATGATATCTAATTATTTAAAGCATTATTTAATGCATCGGTGATAAGTTTTAAGTTGAAGATTGTTGTAATGGAATGTTTTTCCATACTATTTCAAATTCATCTGTGTCACTAAAATAGAGTTGACTTACAAGATTTATGAATAAAATGCAGAAGTTCTATAAAGATAAAAATTCTTCACATTTAGGTTCTCATCCATGAGATGTGAACATTTTATAAATTGTAAATATTTAAGGTAAGTATTTAAACTATTTACAAAACACATCCTTAAAACAGTTCATCAGGAAACAAATGGACGTTTAGACAAATACTGTACATGCTTTTGTTCAATATCTTAATTAACATTATTTTATTTGTATAAATTGCTGTAAAGTATACTAGTAGGCAGGTTATTTTTATTTTCAAATTGATGTAATTATATTTCGTAAGCTATGAACATCTAACTTACTATATGTGAATTCTTGACCTGTGTTGTTTTCTATCATCATCATAATCATTATCATAATCATCGTTATTATTATTATTATTATTATTATTATTATTATTATTATTATTATTATTATTATTATTATTATTTGCAAAATTGGGCCACTTGAGGAGTCATTCTTTGTTTACTTTTTCTTGGAAGGTTGTACTGTTTGTTTTTCCAATCTCCCCGGTACTTTTTAATTTGTTCCAATCATAATTTTCTCGATTCGTCTGAAATCTCTATAGCCCGTCGGTGTGTCATTTCTGCTGAAAATTTTTAAGTTGTAAGAAGGGTATTCATTTTATTTTTATTATATCTGCTATGTCGAGTCCAACTGCTTTGAGATCTTGCTGAATTTTGTGGATCCATGATCCTGTATTCTTTCCAAGATTTCTCATAACTAGTTGTCATAAAATCCTGTTTCCTGGCAGTCATAAGATGTGAAAGAAATACAAGATTCTTTTCTTCTTCATTGTGCTGGTGATTAGGTCAATCTCTTAACAGACAGTTTCATTGGGAAGGATTCTCCAGACTCCTTCAACGTATTGTTTTTTATTTATGCAAGTTTTGATGACTCATGTTTCAGTTTTGAGGAGCTGATAAGGTGTTCTTTCATTTCTAATTTGGAACAGGGTTTCACAAGTGTACGTGGCTTCCAGGAGAGTTATGGTTTTATAGTGTTGGATCTTAATGCTTATTGACAGGCATTGATCTGTGTTTTATGATAAGAGTATTCTTTAAGTATTTTAGACTGGGGTTGGGGAAAGTGCCTGTGAACATGAAATAAAATACAGTTTGATTGATGTTTCCAAGATGCACGTGTTTATCAAGACATATGCATATACAGGTGTAGAGCCTACCTATTTAGAGATGGCAGTATATGAAAAAAAAACAAATTCATGATCATGAGCAAACAGAGATTCATCCAGGCTAGACCCATGCTAGGCACCGAGTAGATCAAGCATGTTCGACAGTACAAGTACCTTGGTTGTAATATAAATGAACAATGGGAGCTCAGCCAATAGATGAAGGCAAGAATTGAGCATGCGTGAAACACCTTAATTAAAATGAAGAGACTCCTCATAAACTGCAGTCAATCTAGATCTGAGACAGCAAGTGGTCAGGGACTATGTATTTTCCATACTATTATATGGAGTGGAAGAGTGGATTCTAACCCAGCTCTTTGCAAGAAGCTGGAAGCCTTCAAAATTTGGGTCTGGCGGCGGATGTTACGTACCTCGTGGACTGAAAGAGTAAGGAATACTGAGGTGATGGATAGACTAAACAAGAAGACTGAAATACTCCTTTCCATCAAGAATATTTCGGACATGTGGTGCAGAATGAAAAGTACAGGATACTATTAGTGGTGATTCAGGGTAAGATCTCAGGATAACAGAGACCCGGCTGTAGAAGAATCTCCTGGCTGAAGAACTAGGGATTAGTTCAAGATAAACGCAATGTTGCTTTCTCATGTGGCAGACTCAAAGACTAGCCGTGATGATAGCCAAACTTCAATAGAAGACGGCACGGCAAGAAGAAGAAGAAGAAGAAGAAGAATAAATGTATGAAGATGTGGAGTTTGTGTCTTTTTGTGTTTGTATGTTTGTCCTTGTCTCCTCTTTCAATGCGTATGTGGAAATCAAAATCAGAATCAGCAATGCAAGGTGTGTGTTTCTGAAATTAAAACATTGTTTCCAACCACGGCTTCTAATCATTCGAAACTCGTTGCCGTCTCGTGAAGTGTTGTGTGCTACCGGTGTCGAAGGATGGGCACTAACGGCAGACCCTTGAAATGTGGATGTATTGCAGAATGTTCAGGATCCTATCTCACCAAGAAAGAAGTACTACATTGAGCTGGATAATCTTGCAAAGTCGTAACCCTCACAAAATGCAGGAAAGCAGCCTATTTAGACTATATCTTCTGAAATGAAAAAGTACAGCCTGCATCATAGGAGGCAAGATAGAAAGGAAACAAGGATGTAGATGGAGAAGATCATCCTGGACACAGAACCTCCAACAGTGGTTCAGCATCCATGATACAGGGGACACAAAATATGAAAACTTACTCCATGATGGTCGCCAACTTCTGCTTTTGGACTTTTGCTTATAAAACAAGACAGACTGCAACTCAGTATAGTTTGTCAACATAACGGTTAGCACTATTAGCTGCCGTCCTCGGTGGCCTTGGTTCCATTCCATTTTAAGAATGACAGGAGGGCTGCTATGTGGTTAAAATAGTACATGCAGCTCACGTCCACTGAGGGTGTGCCTGAAAATAACGGCACCTCCTTGGGATGAGGATACAAATTGACCTTACTTGACTATTTGTTGTTCAGCATTTAAAGTTCTAGGAACATACTTTGTGCAGCAGGCTTTGCAACTTCCTCTGCTCCTATCTTTATTTGAATGTCTGGTGTGATGATGATGATGATGATGATGATGATGATGATGGTGATGATTTCTACTTTTAAGTAAAGGAAAGGAACAAACCAAGAACCAAGTGTCAAATCAAGTCATATGTGTGTGAAGAGAAGCAAGAATAGGAATATACTGTAGAATGAAATGGATGTAGAAGAATTGGGACTGATGAGGAGAGAGCACATCTGTGTGAATATGGTACTGTATAAAGATGTGGAGACTCTCCTTGTCCTTTTATGTTTTCAAGTTTATCCTTGTCTCTTCTTTCTGTTGCTCCCTCATCGTACACTGACCTGTCATTGTGTTTATCCTAGTATGTGTTCCTATTCATATTATGTTGGTGCGACATAAAGTAAAAAAAAATATAAACTTATTCATATTCCTGTCTTTCTGTGTATGACTTGATTTCTAGTACATTAATTTATTCAATATGGAGGTAGGAGACCTTTTATAAAGTTTAACTTATCCATACCCTCTGCTCCTTGTATCATTTATTACTGAGCTTAAAAAAAAAAAAAATGGCGCAAGAGCCAAAAAGGGCAATGGCCCACCAAGCGACCGCTGCTCAGCCCGAAGGCCTGCAGAATATGAGGTGGTGTGTGCTCAGCATGACAAATCCTCTCGGCCATTTATTCTTGGCTCTCTAGACCGGGGCTGCCATCTCATCGTCAGATAGCTCCTTAATTGTAATCACGTAGGCTGAGTAGTCCTCGAACCAGCCCTCAGATCCAGGTAGAAAACCCTGACCTGGCCGGGAATCGAACCCAGGGCCTCCGGGTAAGAGGCAGGCACGCTACCCCTACACCACAGGGCTGGCCACTGAGCCTACAAGTCTTCAAATTCCAATATTACGAGTTCAGATCCAGCAGAAAGAAGTCCATTCGACACTTCATGTTATATGATGTCATTAATGAGAAGCCTGCCTGGTGACCACGATCGTTAAGGCGTCAAGTCTATGATCTGACACCGTGGTTAGTCGGTTCGAGTCCTGTTGGTGCAAAACAAATGTGCCATTAGAATTTGGCCAGCAGGGCAAGAGAGGTCATGGTATACAATTTCAAATCACTAGATTGCATGCCGAAAGCCTGGATTCAATTCCAAATCTCTCTGCAACGTTCGTATGGAGTGAGGGTGTATGATGCTCTTTGATTCGTCCTTTGGATGAGGACGTTAATTCTTGAGTAGACATCTTGGCATTACTCAAAAGAAGTAAGCTATGTGCCAATGCCAGGTTTTACCCTCCCCCTACCTCATCATCATCATCATCATCATCATCATCACCTCATATCCAGACGTACAGATCGCCAATGGGTGACAGATAGAAAGACCTGCACCAGGCAAATCGAACATGTCCTCGGACATTCCCAGCACTAAAAGCCATACACTGAATTTAAAATTAGTAATGAAAAGAGTGGTGGTGGTGGTGATGATTATTGTTTTAAGACAAAGTACATCTAGGCAACCATCTTATATGAACACTAATCAGAGGGGAAAATGGAAGGGGTCCGACACTTCGAAAAATGGAGGTATTGGCCAAAGGAAGACCAGGCCATGAAGGATACAAATGAACGACTCCCTAGGATTTGTAACTTAATACCATTGGGGTTGAAAAGAACAAGAGTTGATCAGGGGAGGTCGGATAGGATAGATGAAATTGAGGAGCCTGGCATAAGTAAATGGAAGTTATGCCAAGACTCAGCTAAGTGCCCACGGTCGTTAACCCACGCTCCCAAGGGAAGAGCCCCTGGGGCCCGTTTTAGTCGCCTCTTACAAGAGGCAGGGGATACTGTGAGCGCTATTCTACCGCCCCCACCCACAGAGGGGTAATGAAAAGATATCTGGTTACATGCTTGGTGTTTATACAACAGAATTAATTAAATATCTCAGCCATAGTTCACCTGAATAGAGTTCTGGTTCCACTGCCTGTGCTAGTGGAAAAGAAAACATCAAAATTGTCACATAGGCAGCCTAAACAGATTATTATTATTATTATTATTATTATTATTATTATTATTATTATTATTATTATTATTATTATTATTATTATTATTTAGGAAGGCTCGGCTTGCGCCGGTAACATAATGGGCTGACTCGGCCTAAGCAAGGAGTCACCCTCTTGATTATGAAACTACAGGTACATATATCTACAAATATTTACAACAGAAATAATTACAACATATACATTTATACAATAAATACAAACAACTTCAGACAACTTCTTATGTCCCCATTTTGGGAATCTGTTCTTCAGTAGTACTGGAACTGCGGGCTGGAACCATGCTGTTTGGCGTGAGTCAAAGGAAAAGTCGTTCCTAGGAACTTTGTCACAATGTGGCAAGTGCTCAGGAGGGTGGCTTTCTGTAGTTTTAGTTTTTTTATTATTATTATTATTACTATTATTATTATTATTACCTAAGTTAATTCATATAGCTTGATTCATATTCTTTCCTCACATAATTTCTAATATGAATATCCTCTTTTTATTGTTCCCTCATATTTATATCAGTAATCATTCCTGCTAATCCCATGTTCTATAGCAAGGGTTTTTCAAATGGCAGCCTGCGGGCTACTTGTGGCCCGCGATGCTATTTCTTGTGGCCCGCGAGGAATTTAAAAGATGTATTTTTAAAAATGTGAAGAAAATTTACAAAAAATATTTGATAGCTCATTCAAAAATGTATTCATTTTTATATCCTGTACAGACCAAAGTCAGAACTAATTCATTTTTTAATATATCTCCTGTTTTTTAGTATTCACTTTTGCTGAATAGATTCTTTGATTTAGTAAAATGAAAATCAAAGCTTCGCCAGAAAATGAGCCCTCACAGATAACAGTTCTAGGTCTTAACCGTTATAAAAATGGATACGTGATCCATACCAATTCTGGAACTACATGCCAACTCACTGTGCCCTTTTTATTCAACGTACCATGCAATGAATACCAAGAAATACCTTAAAAGCCATTGGTGTAAGAAGTGGTTTAATTTATTTGTTCTTCTCTCATTGACAGTATTCACTGGTACACAGTGAACATTTTCAGGGAAGTACTCCTGGAAGTACATTGTTGGGATTTTAGGCTCTTACAAATGTATAGCATTGTGCCCTTCACACTACTCCCACTAAATTGTCCTTTTTGTTTTAACTACATTATTAATTTTAGTTTGTCTTTCATTTTACTTTTTTCATTTGTCAAATATTAATTCAAAGGAACTGATATTGCTGGGTACTCTTCTTCCAAATTCAATCGTCTGAGGTATAATAGTGATTGTTCTTAATTTGACTCTTTTATGCAATTGTAAAATAGTGCTTTAAGCAATTAAAGTTATTAAACCTTCCTTTCAATTCCATATTATTTTGTTCTATTTGTGGAATTTTACAAAAATTTGTCTATTATTCAATTGCGGCCCGCGGTCATGCTTCAGATTTCCAATGTGGCCCTTGAGTTCTTACTAATTGGAAACCCCTGTTCTATAGTATGAGTAATCAGTATTCTTCATAACTGTAGGTCCTTGTTGGTGACTGAGTTGGTTATTAATTGACGTTCTAGCAAATGTAAATTTTTACTGATTAAGTATTTTCTTTTGTATTTTCCAGGTCCAACAGTTAATTGGAATGATCATCAAAATACAATAGGAGGTTTTGATAATGGATTGCACGTCAGTAGTTGGAGAGGACAAGAGATGCTAGAACCTTGGAGAGTTAACAGTGAAGTGCCTTTACCTTTTAAAATGGGCTTGAGAACTGGCCCATTTGTATGTACATCATGTAGCAAGAGGTATAGATACAAGAGAAGTCTCTCTCGGCACATTAAGCAGGAATGCGGCAAGGAACCAACATTTTCATGCCCATTCTGCTCTTATAAATGTCACTATAAAACAGATTTACCAAAGCATATTCGTAGGAGACATCCTCAGTATATGGTGTGAATTGGTTGTTTGAAGTGGTGATGGTGATATCAGATGTGTGAACTAAGGTTTTCAATTGCTGATAAATATTTGTAATAAACAAGTTATCTTTACGTTATGTTTCATGATTTGTACCTTACATACTGATAGACAGCTTTTGGTCAAAATATTATACCTTAGAAAGCATGTTCTTTGTTCAATTTTTTAGATACCTAACAGGTTTATTTATTATTATCTAATTAAATCATTTACATGCTGGATCAGTTATTTCAAAGTTGAAAATCATCTTAAGCTAAACAGCCCACCCTGCCAATCTTATTCTGGCAATGTCAGGAATCAAACCCGGGCCTCTGAAAACAGCAACTAATAGTGCTAATTATTACACTATAGAGGTAGACATCTTATGTTACCATAGGCATTACTTGCCCATTCTCCCAAAAGATTTTGGCGTATGTTCTTACTGTATCATTTGTGATGATCAGGATTTATGGTATAAAATTAAGATCAAATTGTCACATAAATGCACAAATGAAAAATTTTATTTGTGCAAGTTACAAAACGTCATTACAGATAAAACTGTTATAATTTCCTTCTGGAAATTTTATTACTTTCATAGTTATCTGATGATAATGCTAATCTGTACATTTTATTTATTTTTATTTTTTGCATATAGTGCACACAGATAATGGAGTAGCACTTTCATACTAAACCCTAATCACTTGTATAAGAATTTTCACTATTCTGTTAACTAATTGTGTAGATATTCCTAAATTTTTTACTTCCACTTTTCTTTCTACTTTCATTTTGCACTCCAGTATTCCCTTGTGTTCCTGATTAAAAATCCATCACTTCTTATATTAACACCACAAGTAACCATATAACCAACACCAAGCTAATTATTAAAGTGATGAATGATTTGGTTTATAGGAAAACACTAATGTTGCCCATCCACTTTTCTTGTAATGAGCTGAAACCAAATTTACATTTGTTTTGAAAATCGAGGAACTAACAAAGTAGCAATACGACACAATACAGGGGCTGGCCAGTTGGGCGTGATTTGTGCCTCTGAACTCAGGAATTTGTTTATTGAAGGAGGATTGAGGGTTCTTCAAGATACGGTATTATTAGATTGGATGTTTCATTTTTGGACACATACATGGAAAGTTTGTTGCATTTTTATAAGTCGAGTAGCAAAATCTCACAAAAAACAACTGTGGCTTGATTCAGTTTCTTAATAATTTCTTTTGAATTTCTAGTACCTCCGTGCCACATACAAGTTCTCAGAAGTGTTCTAGCAACCTCTAGGATATAAGTAATCCCACAGAAGATGATCAGACTCAAGTGATCGCTGTTTGGTTGAAATGGTACCATACCATAGGTGTCCTCTGTGGTCATAAGATCCCTTTAGAGTTTAGGTATCGTTGCCATAAGACCTATCTGTGTCGGTGCAATATAAAGCTACTAGCAGAAAAAAAGTAGAGTTTAGGTCAGAACTTTCATCTGCCCAGTATTTATATGGACCTGAATGCTGGCCTATCACAAAGTGACATAAGCAAGCACTTTATGTAATGGAAATAAGGGTGCTTTGTTAGTTTTTTGGGAGTCATACGGTTGGATTGAATCAGAAATGAATACATCTGGAACACCTTTGGAGGCTGCGGTGGAATGGGCATGTTGTCAGAAGAAATGCAACATCAGTTACAAGAACAGCCTTCAATCTCAACCCAGGTGAACAATGACCTCCACTAAGACCTAAATGGAGGCAGGTGAATGTCTTGCAGAAAGATATGCATGTGTCAGTGCTTGCTCAGTTGATGCAGAAAATAGGACAAAATGGAAGACTTAATGTGGAATGATAGATCTCTCGTGAAAAGGAAAATATGCCATGAAGAAGGTTACTGAAGAGAAGAGCTTTGGTGGCTAAACAAGTTAGCTTCCAGTTTTGACACTTGTACAAAGTTTATACCAAATAGAGGAAGCTGGGAAAGAAGATAGGCGATATCATAATGGAGGGAGGAACAGAAAAGAGCATGAAAACAAAATCACGAGTAACTGCTCATCTTCATATACTGTGACATCATCATTGATTGTCACTCTCCCCATTAATTTCTACTGCTCTATTCCTTATCAGTCCCCAGGAAGCTTGTTTTTGACTCCCAACTTCATCAGGTAGGCAGACATCTAACCTCACAGAGAGGGCATTATCGAAAGATCTTCACTCCTGATGTGGAAAGTATAGGATACAGAGAAGGCTGAATAAGTACAAAAAAAGGTAACACAAAGGAGAAAACATCTGTATCTAGAAGAAATGGGACTGAGGAAGATGAACTTGTATCTCTAAAGGTGGCTTAATATGAAGATATAGAGTTTGTCCCTTTCCTTCTAAGTTTTCATGTTTGTCTCTGTCTCCTTTCCGTTGCTGCCTCTACCTACACTGAGCTGCCATTGTAAGTAATGGAAAGGAACAAACAAGTGTGAAATCAAGTCATAAAGAGAGAGGCTAGGGACGTAAAAAGAAGTACATTATAGGATAGACTCACAAGGGAACATCCACAATGGTGAAGTCGCCGATCGCAATGAAACTTAGCAAACACATTGAGGTACATGTAAAAAACAATGCCAGCATCAATTTTAGGCGCCAACATTCATTAACATGTTAACTAAGGGGCCTAAAAGTTGCGACATTTCAAGTTCCGCGCGATCAGCGATGAATACCTGCTGGCCAATGCTAAGCCAGCACACACACTTCCCGTCTGGAGACACACCCTCTGCACCGCCTTTTACCCTCCAAGTGGTTCTCCCTTCTCCTCGTGCTTGCTGGCTGCTTGGCTGTGGAACGAGACCGGCGCTATATTTTGCTTCTTTACGTACTATAATTATTGAAATCCTTTAAATCGCGTTCCGTTTCACACATAATGGTAATAAATAACCTAAACGTATTTACTCATATTTTATGCAAATGTTATATTTTCATTCCTGCTAAATCCGGTGGGTTGTCAATTCGTGGGTACAACCCCGAGTTAAGCACCATCGGGCGTGGACAAACGTGGTATAAGGTACCGCGTCTGACCTAGGCTTAAATTATTATTTACGTCTGAAACACCTTGAAGCTGTCGGTAGTGTCATTTAGAGTGGACATACATATGAAATTTATTAAAATAAATCACCCACCTTGAAACAACGTTAAATATCCTTTTATTTAAAGAAATTACGTGCCCGGGTAGAGGATCTCAATGAATGTAATGAGATGTTGTACCTCGGGATATCAAAATATGGTTACAGGTCCAGACCTTCTTTTCATGTCCACTCCCCTACCCCCATTTTGTGTACGCTATCAGTTGTGTCATAACGAAACGAAATCGCGAACAACAGCAATTATAAACTCCGAGTTAGAAACTGCTGGTATTTCCCATATTACATACTCTGGTATAAGGAATCTAGATAGAATGTTTTTATTTGTGCTTGTATTGAATGATGTATTTATGTTTTGCAGTGAAAGGCACAACACATTTCAATTGCAGCCATGGTTGTTGAACATAAATCAATTAAATGCATAGACAACTTTGATATGAGTATGACATGGAATGATTGTCGTAATAAGCAAAGTCTTTAAAAAGAAATAAAGATGTGCATTTATATATGCAGTAGATATACTGTAATCACAGGCAGAGCTGTAGTCCTACTTACTCGTACTTTTGCGCTATAGCTGACAGAGGTCTATGTATTCAACAAGTAGCCATATTAAAGTATCACACTACAGTCTTCTGGGTACAATGGCAGTTACATACGTAAAAGTGTACATGGCTATTATACGAACTGGTACAACAATGTAAACTGCCTTTACAATGTGGAAATTCTAAGGGAGAGCTATGAGGAAGGCTGATAGCGTACGCAGTGTAGCACAGGTTCTGTTCGACAACTAAGCAGACGGCAGCGCGGGGAGAGGGAAACGAGTGGTGCTGAACCAGGCGGGGCGGAGGGAGGAGGAGCAGAGGTGTGGCACAAGGCAGTGTTCCGGCTAAGCATTGGTCAGGAGGAATTCATCGCTGTTTGCGCGGAACTTGAAATGTCGCAACTTTTAGGCCCCTTAGTTAACGCGCTAATGAATGTTGGCACCTAAAATTGATGCTGGCATTGTTTTTACATGTACCTCAATGTGTTTGCTAAGTTTCATCGCGATCAGCGACTTCACCATTGTGGATGTTCCCTTGTTAGTGACAGACCAGTGTGGGAAGAGGGAGAAATATAGAGGGGAAAAAAAGGACAAGGTCAGCTCCACATCTTCATACAACTGCTGCCTTTATACGAGGGGCGTTCAATATATAATGCAACACATTTTATTTCTCAGCCACATTCGGTTTTCAAAATTGGAATTTTGTTTGGGACATCTTTGAATATTCCTGCTTCATCTCGTAGAGTTTAATTAATTTCCGATTTTTTGGCAGTGTTATAACTAGCTTTCAGATTGGCATCTGTAAAGGAAGTGCATACCATACAGAGAACAGTTATTGAGTTTCTTATGGCAGAAAACCAGGGCATCACAGATATTCATAGGCGCTTGCATAATTTCTACAGAGACCTGAGTCGTTGTGCGAGGCGTGTTTCATCATCACAGCAAGGTTGAGCAAACCTGTCTGATTCTTCCTCATCCACCCTACAGCCTGGATCTCGCACTTTCTGGCTTCCATCTTTTTGGCCCAATGAAGGGTCCACTCCTTGAAAAGCACTACATGGATGATGGGGAAGTTATCGATGCAGCATGACGTTGGCTCCGACATCGACCAATCAAGTGGTACCATGTAGGCATACAGACCCTCACATCACGGTGGTATAAGGCCGTAACATTGAATGGAGATTATGTTTTAGAAAAATAATGTGTTGCATTATATATTGGAACTCCCTTCGTATATATACATAGACTCTCTCTTCATTAGTCCAATTTCTCTACATACATTTCCTCTCAACCTCTGGCGATCTTGTTTTTGCTTCCAAACTTCCTCAGAAGGGCAGGTTTCAACTCTCATTGCGGTACTATATTGACAGATCTTCCATCTTGATGTGGGACATATGGAATAAGAAGACAACTAGATAAACACAGGGGGGATCAAAAGGAAAAAAAATCAATACAGGTTGTAAAAGACCATGAACACAGGACAAACACATAAGGAGAAAAGTAACCCAACTGGTGAATATAAGGAATGGAAAGGAACAAACAAAAATGAGATCAAGCCATCAAAACTGAAGATCTGTCAAGATGGATCTTCATCAAATGTTGAACCCTGCCCTTCATAACTGAAGGTCCTCCTTTGATTATCAGCTGTTGTAGAAAAATGTACATTTTTACCGATTAAATGTTTTCTTTTGTCTTCCAGGTCTAACAGTTACTTGGAATAATAATCAAAATACACTGGGAAATTTTGATAATGGATCACACATCAGTAGTCGGAGAGGACAGCAGATGCTAGTGCGTTGGGGAGTTAACAAGCAAGTGACTTTACCTTCCAAGCTGGGCACAGGAAGTGGCCCTTTTGTATGTCCATCATGCAGCAAGAGGTACAGATACAAACAAACTCTTACTCGGCACATGAGGCAGGAATGTGGCAAGGAACCAGCATTCTTGTGCCCATACTGTTCTTATAAATGTCACTACAGAACAGATTTACCGAAGCATATTCGTAACAGACATCCTCAGTGGACTATGGTGTGAATGGTTTGTTTGAAGCAATGATGGTACTATAGCAACAGATGTGTGAAGTAAGGTTTTTGATTGCTAATAAACAACTATTTTTTTACCTTGTGTTACATGATTTGTACTTCACATTCCAAGAGATTGCTTTTGGAAAATTATTATAAATTACATAGAGAGTTGGTTCCTGGTTTAATTTTTCCATTACTAAACAGGACTCTGTATTGTCTAATGAGCTCATCTACTTATATATGATGGGTCAATTATTTGAGAGTTGAAATAAATCTTAAGTTACCATCGGCTTTACTTTCATATTCACTTAACAGAATTTGATATAGCTCTTAATGTACCACTTATATAGGTTCTTTTTCTTACAATTCCTGACGAATTCCCAATGCCTGCTTACAGCTGTTTATTTTGAAAAAATTTTATTCTGCTTTCCCTATAATTGGAGGTTGCCTAGATTGACAAAGCTTACAAATAAAATCAAGTTAATATTTCAATATTTCAAATGACAAAAAATAATAGAACATTTACAAGTAAAAATTACAAGCTTAACTCTTTAGTACTAAATTATCAATTGTAATCTTAATGCTATCAAACATTTTTGGTAGGTTGTTTTGGCTATCATGTATAGTTTTTGAAATCAGAAAGTTTAAAAACAGACTTTATCGAGCAAAATAATCTTGATACTTACAAGTACCGTCAGGCCTGTAGGTATGTAACAACACATTTTATGGTGCTGGCTTTGTGAGCCCAAGTTGTGTACAGGTTTGATCCTGAATCAGTCCGGTGGTATTTGAAGGTGGTCAAATACGTTATCCCTGTGTCAGTAGATTTACCGGCACAACACAAAAAGAAATCTGATGGGACAAAATTCCAGCACCTTGGCTCTCCGAAGACAGTTAAAGTAGTTAGTGGAACATTAAAAAAAGATAATAATAATAATAATAATAATAATAATAATAATAATAATAATAATAATTATAATGATAATTATAATGATAATTATAATAATTATTATAATATTATATTATATTATATTATATTATATTATATTATAATATTATAATATTATAATTATTATAATTATCATTATAATAATAATTATTATTATTATTATTATTATTATTATTATTATTATTATTATTATTATTATTATTATCATCATCATCATTTTGAACCATATTGTCGGTAGCTCTGAAGATGGTTTTCTGTTGGTTCCCATTTTCACACTGGATTATAGTGCTGGCGTACCTGTATTAGTTAGAGTAAACAAAACCTAAATTACATGTAAAAATGCAAAGCATGAGTAGTTGGATTTCAGTTTGAAATATTCTAGAATGTATTGCTGATGACCTGTGAGTATTTCTAAGTGCCAGTGTATACTTTATAACATAAGTTGGTAATTGCAATACTGTACAGAACTAATTTCTGGATTCTTAGCTGAGTATTTCTAAGTGCCAGTGTATACTTTATAACATAAGTTGGTAATTGCAATACTGTACAGAACTAATTTCTGGATTCTTAGCTACCAAGAAAAAGTATGCTGAACACTTACCAGGCAATATGGACATTAATTTGCACCCAAACTCTGACTCTGTGATCTTAGGATCAAATGGCGCTGTAATCAAGATACACAGCTGTGTGCAGACCTCCATTGAATAATAAACTATGCTTGCACAGCACACATGCTGTTTTCTGCCTACTTTAGAAACTACAGAGAAGCAGTACTGACAAATGACATCACACTTCAAAGCCTGAGTTACATTTCTGGTGTTATATCAGAACTTGGTACTTAGAGTACTGTAAATAGAGAATGGGTTGAAACATAAGTAATTTAGATTGTACTGAAATGATATTAAAACTACAATAAATTCCTTTACATTTTGTTTGTAGAAACTATGACACTTGTGTCTACAAGTTCTCAGAAGTGTTTCAGCAACCCCTAGGACATTGTAGAACATATAAATAATGTGGCAGGTGTCAGGGTCCTTAAAACTTATATTATTGCTCAGGGAGGAAGCATATTGTATTATTGACTAAATTTATTAAACTCCTATTTACAGTTATTTACAAGTGCACTCTCATTCGAGTTTTCCACTTCACGCATTTTGTATTAGCACACTTGGTTTAACGCACTGCTCTCTGACGCATCAAACTCATGCTCTTAAACATAGCCTCTTACAGCGCAGTGTTGCCTCCAGAGCAGTTCACTTCACACGCTGACCACCTCACTGATGCACTGACTTGCGACCATCCCGTGACTGCCATGAACTTACTTGGGACTGATTCAAGACTGACTCACACTCCACCACCTTCGCTCTCTATGTAGGCCAGTGGAAGATTCTTGCAGATGCCACTTCCAGATCATTGTAGGTGCCTTCTCCAATGTTAGCCAGCTTTCAACATCATCTACGGAACTGGGCCAGCAATTTGCCTGTTGTTTTGTTCACTGCTGGCCGTGCTCAGTGAGAAGAGCTGTAGTGACTAAACACTTAGTTCCCAGTTTTTATACAGTATATACATGTAGTAAATTTATATCAAAGAGAGGAAGCAAGTAAGGATAATGCACAATGACAGGTTGGTGTTGGTGGAGGGAGCAACAGAAAAGAGAGATGACATGAGTAACTTCTCATCTTCATAGATTGTCTCTCTCCTCAATTTCAACTGTTCTAAGTCTGTTTCTTGTCATTTCACAGGAAGCTTGTTTCTGATTCCCAACTTTAACAGGTAGGCAGACATCTCTTACCTTATGGAAAGGGAAATTCTCAATTACATGAAACCATAATCTAGATTATATAATATTGCAAATATGAATTATTTAAAGAATTCTACCTGTATTACTACATGAATATATTGCAGATATTTTCATTTCAGGAGGTCAAATGGACTGCATTGCTATTGACTTATCCAAGGTTTATGATTGGATATATCACAGGAGACTGTATGAATCATCATCTGATTCTGCAGTGATTAAAAAGGGGGTTTTCCAGTGCAACATTATTGGATCTTTATGTTTTCTTTTATCTACAGTATATAAATTATATACATAAAGAACTAGAATCACAGATAAGGCTTTATGCAGATGATATTATATTGTATAGGGTAATAAATAAGTTACAAGTTCATGAATGACTGCAAAGTAAACCTCAATAGTCTTGTGAGATAAGACAGTAGGTAGTGGTATGATGGTAAACAGGGTTAAAAGTCAGGTTGTAAGTTTCACCAAGAGTTTTAATTAGAGTGTTGATAGAGTTCAGTTACCTCATGGGGATTGGGATTGCTATAGAGTTTTTGGTGTTAATATAAAGAAAGATCTGCATTGGGGTCATCATTTTAACAGGATTGTAAATAAAGGTTATGAGGATATTTAAGGTTTGTATTAAGGATGTGAAGGAGAGGGCATGTAAGTCATTGGTAAGAAAGATCCCAGTTAGAGCATGGTTCCGGTGTATGGGATTTACATCAGGATTACTTGTTCCGAGAAGTGGAAAAGATCCAAAGAAAAGCAGCTTGATTTGTTCAGGGTGATTGCTAACAAAAGAGTTGCATTACAAAAAATAATGTTCCAAAGGCTTGGAATTAAGTAGATGAGCTGCTTGACTAAGCCATATGTTCAGAGCTGTTAGCAGAAAGATGTTGTGGAATGACATTAGTAGATGAGTAAGCTTGAATGGAGTTTTTAGAAGAAGGAAAAGATAAGTTGGATTTCTAGGAGACAGATTGGGGCAAATATTCATTTATAGGAAGAGGAATTATGAATTGGTATAATTTACCAAGGGAGATGTTTAAATTTCCAAGTTCTTTGAAATCATTTAAGAAAAGACTAGGTAAACAACTGATGGGGAATCTGCCACCAAGACAGCATCTCTAAATGCAGATCAGTGGTGACTTTCTCTTCTCTTTTCTAATCATGCACTGTCCACTTCAAGACTGAAGATCTCTCAAAAATGTCCACCTCAGGGAATATGACTGCCCTACCCAATGATGATGCTGGAAAACAGAAACAAGCTTCTCAGGGCCTGAGAAGAAGTGGATGTAGAAGAACCAGGATTGATGAAAGCAGATGACTACATGGGAAAACATGAAGTTTTTACTTATGTTTTTGTGCTCTCATTGCCTCCTTTGCTGCCTTGGTGCGTCGATGGTAGAGTGTCCAATTCATGATCCCAAGCTTGAGGCTTAGATCCGAGCTGATATATGGTTGAATTTTGGAGGGTGCTCAAAAATTTTGGTTGTCCATGTCATTGCTGTTGGCATGTTAAAGATCTCTGGTGATGCACTTTGTGAGACCTGACAGAATCAAACTAACTCATCCATAGTGTCTGTCCAGTAGAATTTCACTTTCATTGCTAGAGATCAACACTGAGTGTCAAAATTGGTAAGCAAACTACCTAGATCACACTACTTTAGAAGGTCTACAACTCAGTAGCAGATGCCATATTATTATTATTATTATTATTATTATTAACCGGCCCCGTGGTGTAGGGGTAACGTGCCTGCCTCTTACCCGGAGGCGCTGAGTTTAATTCCCGGCCAGGTCAGGGATTTTTACCTGGACTTGAGGGCTTGTTCGAGGTCCATTCAGCCTACGTAATTAGAATTGAGGAGCTAACTGACGGTGAGATAGCGGCCCCGGTCTAGAAAGCCAAGAATAACGACCGAGAGGATTTGTCGTGCTGACCATACGACACCTCATGATCTGCAGGCCTTTGGGCTGAGCAGCGGTCACTTCAAGGGCTGTAGTACCATGGGAGGGGGTTATTATTATTATTATTAGTATCATCAATTTTTTCCCATTTAGGGCCATTGAAGACCACATTAAATAACTGTTACACATGTTTGGAATATTTTTCAGCCCAGAATCGCTGCATTCTTTCCTTGGCAGCCTACCATCTTTCCTTTGCCCAAACACTGTTCTGCATTTGTTTTACATGGAAGTGCTTGAAGTTGTTGATTTGTAACCGGTACTATGCTTGATTTGAGATGTCCTCTCGCCTTAGCCCAGTCTTGCTGAAGTCCTTCTTCACCTCCTGGAACCACTTCTCAGAAACTTTAGTTTGACGATCATCAAGTGTCTGAAAGATTTGTTTCGTCAAACGCTTTCCATCCATTCTGAAGAGGTGTCCATATAATTTCAGTCTTTTCCTTATAATCTCCATCAGTCGTTCATTTTCCTGATACAATTCTTCATGTCCCCTTAACTTATATCGTCCATTTACAACTTTTGGAACGATTATCTTGTGAATGGTTTTTTTTCCTCAATCTTCTCAGTGTCTCTTAGACCAGCTTTCCCAGTCATGCAGAGGCACTCACTAGCATATAGTCATTCCATTTTAATCACGGTGTTGTAGTGTCTGATATTATTATTATTATTATTATTATTATTATTATTATTATTATTATTATTATTATTATTATTATTATTATTATTATTATTATTATTATTATTATTATTATTATTATTATTATTATTATTATTATTATTATTATTATTATTATTATTATCCTCTGTTGTTGCTCTCTCTTCTGTTACTGACCTCTCATTTTTATTCTTTCTGAATACTCCTATCCTCTTTACTAGAATTATGTTGATGAGTCTTTCATGGACTAGAATTCTCTCTATGAGCCTCCTTTGTAGAACAATACAGTGAAATAAAATTAGGTTCCCTTTTGGAAACTTAGTTTTTGATATATAAACACCAAGGGTAGACAATTATACACATGGAAGTTCATATATCTCCTAGCACACTGGAGACTTGCATTGGTCTCTCAATACTGCACTAGCCTCTACCATCTTGGAAAGTTGTGGCCATCTTGGCGAAGAGTCTGCTGCCATACTGGGTTGAAAAATTGGTAATTTCATGGTTGAAAAATCCTAAAGAGCTTGAATAGTTTAATATTCACAATTGGTTCCCTGAGATTACACTGTTAATTACAACAATTTTACTTCATAAGGTAGATTTATTACTTCATTGGAACATGTGCCATGAATACAGTACCATCATGGTGATCCAATTTACTAATTTAATACATATCCCACGTCATTCCATCTTAAGCGATGTGTCGGCGAACAAGGCTTCTCCACCAGTTCTCTCCTTCTTCAATGCTTTCCAAAGTATGTCCTCACGGTTCAATGTCAATCTTCACCATGTCCTTGTAATCTGAGTCGTCGCCCTCTTGGCCTTTTGTCTTCAAGTTTTAGATCATACATTTGTTTCGGTAATCTGTTATCTCCTATGCGTCGCATATGTCCCTGCTTGAGGATTTCCTCATTACGGATATTGTCCCTCCATGTTATACTGATCATGCTACGGACAAATCTCATTTCTGCTGCCTGGATTTTACTAACATCTTTATTTCTCATGGTCCATATTTCACAAAAATAGGTCAGGATTGGTACGTAATAGGTTTCATATATGACTCTCTTACATTTTGTTGGTATTTTCCTTGTTCCATATTATATTATATTATATTATATTATATTATATTATATTATATTATATTATATTATATTATATTATATTATATTATATTATATTATATTATATTATATTTATTATATTATATTATATTATATTATATTATATTATATTATATTATATTATATTATATTATATTATATTATATTGTATTATATTATATTATGTCTTTAACTATTTTGTAGAAGTTGCTACCTCTCTGAATTCTTTGGGAAATTTCCTTGTCTATAGAACCAGTATCAGAGATAACACTTCCAAGATATTTGAATTGATAGTTCATCTGTAGCTGTTTCCCCTCCATGTCAATGTGTCCCACTGGTTGTCCATATCTTTTACTGACCATAACCTCACTTTTCTCTTGGCTGAAGATGACTGACTTTATATTCTTTAGCAGCTTCTGTCCAGGAGTTTATTTGTTCTCTAAGGTCTTCTATAGAGTCTCCCCACAAACATATATCGTCAGCGAACAAGATAACTTTCATTTTCTTACCTCTAATGGTTTGGTGAACATTTTTCTGAATCTTATTCATCACAGTGATAAAAAGAAGAGGAGACGAAAGACCACCCTGTCTTAACCCAGATTTTATATCGGAGGTTTCAGTCATTCCTACAGGTGTCTTGACTTTTCTGTGGATATCTTTATACATATTCTTGATCCTGTGTATCATGCATCCTGTATTCCAATTTTCTTCAGTGTTTCCCACACCTTCTCTCTGTTCACAGCATCAAATGCTTTCTTGATATCCAGGAAGGCTACCCACAAATCTCGGTTGTGTTTGTAGTATTTTTCCATGAACTGATGAACGGTAAAGTTTAAATCAGTTGTTGATCTCCCCTTCCTAAATCCATACTGTTCTTCGAAGAGGTTCTCTTCAATAAAGGGTCTGATTTTACGCTCTATAATTCTTTTATAAAGTTTACCAACTTGAGATGTTAAAGTGATGCCTCTGTAGTTGAAACATTTCTTTCTATCTCCTTTCTTGAAAATTGGAATTATAATGCCTGTTTTCCAATGAACTGGTATGTCCCCTTCTTTCCAGATCTTATCAAAGTCTGTAGATTGAATGTTTTCCAGAAATGCCCATAGCCTTGATCATTTCTCCATTAATTTCATCAGCACCACCTGATTTTCCAGTTTTGATGTATTTCCAGGCATATTCTACATCACTCTATGTTAAGTCCAACCCGTTGTCAGAGGCAGACTTGTATGAGATAGTACTGTTTTTTCGTGTAGGCTGTATGCAATTCACATTTTTAGCAATTCATCAAAGTAAGTCCTCCAAGTCTCTTTGATCTTATCATCTTCAGTGTTCAGATTTCATTATCATCTCTTAGATATTTGGAGTGTTCTTTATCTCTTTTTCTATTTTCATCATCCCATATAACATTTTCTTATTACCATTAACATCCTCTTTCAATTCATCACTCCACTTATTCAACCACTTCTCTCATTCTTCTGTAACAACTTGTTTTGCTTGTTTCTTAGCAACCCTGTATAGTTCCTTATTATGGTCAGTCTGGTCCTTGAAATATTTTCTAAACATGTTGTTCTTGTTCAGGACAGCAGTTCTTGTTCTGCCATTCCACCATAGAGTTCCCTTCCATCTTCTTGTGCCACTGGTTCATCCACATACCTTCTCAGTTATCATTACTAGATTTTCTTTGAGATCCTTCCATTCCTCCTCAACTGTTCTTCCTTCATCTGTCTTTGATAGTACTGTTTTGATGTTTTCTTGGAACTCTATTATTCTATCATTATCCTTCAGCATCCATGTCTTGAGTTTCTTTACCTGTGTGGTTCTTACTTCTTTTTAACTTGTTAAACTTGAAGTATCCAATGAGGAGTCTATGATCACTTTCCAGGAAGACACTAGGAATCACTTTTATGTCTAATGGTCTATTTTGTAGTTGTTTCTTGATTAAAAAAAAAAATAGTCTTTAAGAGATTCACTTTTTCCATCCCATCCATATCTTGTGACCTCATGGCTTTTTTGTTTTTGATACCACGAGTTCCCTGTTACAAGGTTGTTCCTCAGACAGAGATCAAGGAGTCTAGTTCCTTTTGGGTTTTGTGGACTCCATCCATGTGCTCCTGGAATACTTTCGTATCCATCTCTCACAGTCCCTATTGAGCATTCATATCCCCTATGATAATCGTTCCATCTCCTGTTATTCTTTTCTCTATGTATTCTTCAAAATGTTCTTTTTCTAATTTTAATAGATGTTGAATATATTATGATACTGATAATGGTTTTAATGTTTTTCTTTTAGATTCTCCCAGCAGCTGGATGCATGGGTACCAAGATTTTCTGAGTTGCAATACAAGTTCACCGTTTATAAGCATTCCGTTAAGCAACCTTAGTCTCCAATCTCATGCCATAAACGAATCAAGAGATGGACCTTTTCGTTGTCCACACTGCTCCAAGGCTTACGTGTACAAATACAACCTCCAGCGACACATCAAGAACAGGTGTGATAAAGGGAAGAAGTTTACATGCCCTCACTGTCCCCACCGAACTAACTGGAAAGGCAATTTAGACAAGCACATTCTACGACGGCATTCAGTCCTTAGTGATGAGAACAGTTTGAAATAGACTATGATTAGAACTGAATGTATTCTTAATTATTGTAGATAATGATTTTTATAATATTGTTCCATGATCTAATCAGCTCACTCAAGAAACCTGGTAACTGTTCCTCTCTTTGCTAAATATATTTTTTAACAGATTTAATTATATAATATTTTTACAAAGAGACTCTCTTTTCACTCAATTATGAGAAACTGTCTTAAGTTTGTAAGTTACATTAAATCTGTGAAGTACAGTCCTGCATAATGTCACTCGGGAGAGGGCGGAGCCTGACAGTGCATGCTTCCATTATTTCTCCCAGCTAGTGTCAAGAAGGAAGCAGGTGATTTAAGATAGCTCTGACGGGCATAACACAGATCTGTACAAAATATGCTAAAACTCTGGTGCGATGCGCCTGACTTCTCTTAGGCTACCATTATTTTCAAATATTATATGTAGCCTTTTATTTTTTTCTGTGGGGGTGGGCATGATTAGCTCAGTGGCTTAGCTACTGGCTTCCCACCGACAAGGCTGAGGTTTGAATCCCGATTCCTGGGTTGAGATTTTCATCTCAAGAATCACGTGGCGTCAGGAAGGGCATCCGGCCTTGAACCTTCGGCCAAATCCAAAATGAACCTAAGTGGCTTTGGCGACCCCAGAAAAAACACTGGAATAAGCTGAAGAAAGTTTATTTTATTTGTAGCCTTTTATTTTCAGTATGAAACAAGTTTCATTTTTGTATTTTCGACATGTTTGCTGCTTCAAGACCAACAGTCAAATGTGTAGCATCAGTGTGTTATGCTTCAGCCTCTCTCACTCTATATTTGTGCACATTTGACCTGCCATTCTTTAATTGATTTTTTACTTGTATTTTTACAATTTGCTTTACGTCTCATCGTCCTCCAGCATTTGCCTGGTGTGAAAATGGGAAACCATGGAAAACCATCTTCATGGCTGCCAACAGTAGGATTCGAACCCACCATCTCCTGAATGCAAGCTCACAGCTGTGCGTCCCTAACTGCACGGCCAATTTGCTTGGTACCAGCTGCCTATAAAGCTGCTTGTGCACAAGGCTTGTTTTCTTGCTACCACTTCACAGATTCTGTGTGTGGACTTTAGAAACTTATCTTACAAAGAACTTTAATTTTTCTTACCCTGGTCATCATTTCTTTTGACAAACATATTTTTTTGCATTAATGCTGGATTTCTACAATGGAAGACATCCTTGTAAGTGAGATAATCATGGATCCTATTTGGCATAACTTGTTGGTTACTTTGTTTTTATCTTGATTGAGAGCTGGAAGTTCCATCCTGAGTGAAAAGTATGTGGCCTTATTTCGTTGCTGTTTAAAATTCTTTATTTTTTATGATTGAGAGAACAATCCTATTACTTACAGCTGTTACTTGGAATTATTTGTAATTCACAAACTTGTGGTGCTTTGGCATCAGTTTGCACTGAGAGTGATTTATATTTACTCTTATCTGAAATAATAATATAAAATAAATTCATGCCACTATGATGTGAAATTTGTCATATTTTATAAGTGCAAATAAATAGCTCTATGTTTAAATTGGTATAGAGATGTCACTTCTTTGTTTGTTGCAATACTCTGTAATAGAAGACTCTTCGAAGTTGTCTTTCAGGTGATTTTCTGATCCAATCCTAAATTCTCCATTTACTTTCTAAATATTTGAAGTTATCTACAACTTCCTTACCCTTTTCCTTACCCTTGTCTCTTGATTTTTATTGTTCATTTACATTCTCCTTCTCCTCCTGTCATCACAATGCCCTTGTTTTCTCCATCCTGATTTTCATTCCTTACTCTTCAATCTTTCCATTTATTGAATCAAGCTGTTTTTGGATTTATCTCTATTCTTTCCCCAAATCAATTACAATCACCAAATAATATTGTTCTGTCTTGTAACTTCATAATATGTTGATTTAGCATGATAATAAATTAAAATCCATGAAGGCAACAGTACACTTTTCAGCTGTAGTGTGGTTTAACTTTTGAACTGTTCTACTTTGCCCAGTTAAATCTTGACAGAATTTCTATTTAGGCAGCATGGAATATAATAGTTATTTCTATATAATTATTACATACCTCCTTTCGTGGAAACAGACAGTTTCTTTTTAGGATCTGTTTCTCCTTCTATAAATTTTTGATCAGTCTGTACATCCATTGAAGTTTCAGAGGACCTTAAATCATTTCTAATGCAACTTCATCTGTTCGCACAGCTTTCCCTTCGTTCATTTTTTATACTGTCAATTCCACCTCTGCTGTTATGATATATGTATGAACTTCTTTTGTTGTTTCATTAATATTTAGCAAGTCATGAAAATATTTCTCCTATCTGCTATTTATTTCTGATAGTGTCAACAATATTCTTCCATCTTTGTTCTGAACATACTTAGTATTCCTGTTCCTTTATTTGTCGATTCCATAAATAGTTTCTTTCATATGGTTAGATCATTTCTTATTTCCTAAATTAACAGTTTCCAGCATGTCTTCCTTCCCTGGCCTGACTTCATGAGGGATCAGTGTCTAAGCCTTTGGGCTTGGGGCCTTGGGGCCTTGGTTTGATTCACAGTTGGGTCATGGAATTTAAATGGCAAATGATTAATTCTCCTGGCTTGGGAACTGTCTCCAACATTGCTGGGACTCATATACCACACACAACACTAACATGCAGTTTTCCTATACCCTACAGACACTGCCCACCTTCATTAGAGGGTCTTCCTTACAAGGGCTACATCAGGCTGTAATAACCACATTACATTATTTTCCTTAGTAATAACTTCCTTACATCTTCTTTTTGCTTTGACTTACCTCTGCATATTTTCTTCTGTCTTAATTATTTTCCATTCTTCCTTTCTCTGTCATTTTACCATGGTATCTCATTATATTTTAATCTTGTAATGTCGTACCTCATATTCTTTCTGCTCTGTAACAAATGTCTGCATTTCTTACTCCCATACCTTCCTACATATAAAAAATTTCATTCCTAGTGCCTGTATCCAATTTTGTCCTTCTTTATCACTGACTAAGTTTTCAGCATATGAATCGTAATAGGTATCTAATGTCCCTTGTACATTATTTTAGGGGAAATGGTTAACACAGAGGCTTAGCTGCCTATCCTATTCTTCTTATTTCTACTGTTCACACTGCTCCTTCATGAATACACTTTATTTTATGGGTAAATATTTATCATTATCATCATCATCATCATCATCTGCAGTTTCCAGCTGTTGGCCGGGTCTGCTTGGAACATAAGCTTCTCCATCTCCTCTTGTCTTCCCACCACTTCTCCCTAGTCACTCTTGCCCAGTCCTCTCCTCTTTTCTGTACACAATCTTCCACATCTTTTATCCACCTGTCTCTTTGTCTTCCTCTTGGTCGTTTACCTGTTATCTCCATTTTGTGCATCCTCCTTGGTATCCTTTCCTTTGTCATTCTCTTCATTTGTCCATACTATCTAAGTCTAGATGCCTCTATCCTATTCTGTAGTGGCTCTTCTTTTACTATATCTCGTACCTTCTCATCATATCCCGTCTTGTCACCCCTATCCTGCTTCTCAGAAATTTCATTTCACTTGCCTGTATTCTATTCACAGCTCTCTGCCTCATTACCCAAGTCTCAGCTGCATACATCAGAATAGGTATATAGTACATCCTGTATATCACCCTTTTGCTTCTCTGAGGGACATCCTTGCTCCAAACCAGGCTTCTTACACTTTTCAGGAATGCTCCTGCTTGTCTTCGACGCTCGATTATTTCCTTATCATTTCTTCGATTTTCCTCTATGATACTTTCTAAGTACTTGAAACTCTCTACCTGCCTAAGTTGTTCCCCTCCAAGCATTATCCCTCTCGTAGGTCTCTCCTTCTTTCTAGTTGTGATCACTATCTCGCTCTTCTGGGCATTAAATTTCATTCCATATTGTTCCACCTCATCTACCCAAGCATCTAACTGTTCCTGGATATCCTCTTCCTTTTCTCCCCAGACTAACAGGTCATCTGCAAACATCATCACTGTCATTTTTCCTTCTCCAATTTTCCTTGCCCCTTTGGTCATTATCTCGTCCATTGTTACTACGAAGAGCAAAGGTGACAGAGTACTACCTTGTTTTAATCCACCTTTTAGCTCAAACCAGCCTGTTCTCTCTCCTCCTATTTTCACACAACAGACACTCCCAATATACATCTCCTTCAATCTTTCTACGGTCTGTTCCTCGACACCTTTTCTCTGTAAGGCCTCCCACACCTTGTTTCTACACACACGGTCATAAGCTTTCTCAAAGTCCACAAAGGCCATCGCAAGATCCTCACCCCATTCATAATGACGCTCTTAAAATATTCAGTCTTTGTGTGTGTATGTGTATTCATTATGGAGGAAGCTTACTTCCAATGTGAAATACATTTTTTCTCTGTGGATCGGTGGTAGAGTGTTGGCCTCTGGATCGCAACATTGCAGGTTCTAACCCAGCAGAGGTAATTAGATTTTTGAAGGACAGAAAAAGAGATCTATTGGACACTCCACGTTGAATGATGTTGGCATTTAAAGATCTCTTGGGGGCACATTTGGTATTTACCTGACAAAATTAATGATATCTTGCCCATAGACCACCACACAGAGATCCAGTTTACTCTGCTTTTCTGTTATTATTATTATTATTATTATTATTATTATCATTATTATTATTATTATTATTATTATTATTATTATTATTATTTCAGATGATTTTTCATTTCTGGAATTGTTCTTTGAAAGGCAGTGGAAATTCAAATATATTGTATTACAATTTCCTTCATAATATTTTCATTGCCAGTTTCTCTGTCTAAAAATAAAAAGCAGGATACCAATATACTTATTACTAATGAGAAATACTAGAATCATTTGAAATCCATATTGAAGTAGTTGATATATGTAAATTTTTTGAGATTCATTAATTAGTTTTTATTTGATATTTAAAATACCACTTTTATCCTTGAAATTTGTGTATTACTTGCCTGACAATTTCACATTTTATATTGCTGCAAATTTCTGTACTGGATACGATTCATATTAGAGTTAATTTCATTACCTAAAAGGAATTGTTTTCATAAATGTAAAAATCTTGTTCAACAAGGTCACTATACCATTCTGAATGACTATTTTCTGTTTTTGTTTTATTGTTATTTCAAATAAGTTTGTGGATTAAAAGCCAAGGAGCAATTCTTCTGGTGCCATCTGATCACAGAAGGTTGGTGACCATCGTGGAGTAGTAGCACTGAGGTAATTTGCTGCACAGTTTGAGTTCTGTATTTGTGAGCTTACATTTGGGAATTGGTGGGTATGAATCCCACCGTCGGCAACCCTGAGGTTGGTTTTTTGTGCTTGTCCATTTTCACACTGGGCAAAATGCTGGGGCTCTGCCTTAATTAAGGCCATGGCTGTTACCTTCCCACTCCTAGCCATTTCCCATCCCTGTGTCACCGAAAACCTTCGATGTTTACATAAAATCAGCTTCATGGTCCGTATCGCATTTACACAGATTCACAACTAAGTATTTTTTATTTTCCACCTTGTCAATACACTAAATTGCTTAAGGGAACTTATTGGTTAAAAGTGGTACATGTTTCATATATTATAAACATCTTAGAGCTCTAAAGCATTGATACTTTGTCATTATATGAATTTTTCATCTAAACAGTGTTATGTGGCTGAAGATGTTTATAATATACGAAACATGTATCACTTTTAACCAATAAGTTGCCTTAAGCAATTTAGTGTATCAACAAGGTGGAAAATAAAAAATACTTAGTTGTGAACCTTCGATGTGTTGTAGTTTCCCATCAGAAGTGTTGTATCATAGATGTCAAACCACTGTCAGAGGTTCTGCGCCTCCAACCATGTCTGTGTTTCCCTTCTGTCTTGCCTTTTATGACATATCTGGCTGTATATGTTATTTTGGAAGATGTGACCGAAATAGGCTGCTTTCCTACTTTTTACGAGGGGACTTAACATGATGGACTACCTCCTCGAGGTGACATGGACCACCCATGGGATCTTGAACATTGTACGATTCATCCACATTTCAAAGACTGCAGTTGATTCCTTGACGAAGCATGCTTCGACACCATAAAGTAGCACCGATAATACGTAACGCTTCATGCCACGCCAGTCAGTTACAAATCAGACGTCATGGTTACACACAAGATGTCTTCATTTCAGAAAAACACTTCTTGATATGCCAATCCTGGTTTTGCACTTGTCATACCTGTTTGACAGTTGGTAATGGTGGACAGTCCTACTTCTGAATATTTGGTAAGTGCAATCTGACTTAATAGAAATGAAAAGAATTTGTTTTATGTCACTAATTTCTTCCTGTGCCTGGATTCTTCACTTTATCTAGATATATTTTATTTTTCAAAAAATATTTTAACCGATATTTCACCCCAATTGAGTAATACAAATATTCAGTTTTTACCCCATTTATGCCCAATGTGTTTCTTGTTTGCAACATTGTGTATCAGTATTGATTCTTGATAAGTGTTTCATGTATAATAATATTTAATATTAGAGAAATTTATAAAAGCAAGTAGGATTCAGAAATATCACCTTTTTCATGCATTTTCAACATCACCTTCATTCTGCAATTTATTTATGCATTTGAATGTGTTTCCTTAACATGCCTGTTGTTTTTTATGGGTATAGCACTGTAAATCATTGTTAGAAGTTGTTCTTAGAATATTTCATACATTTTTGAAGCAAAATTGCTTTGAGCACAAAAAGGTTGACGAGTATGCACCGTAATTGTTACAACCAAAATTTAATCGAAATTATTTTTTGCTCATAATTTATATCTATACAAAAAATTGAATATGCATTCTAAGATATGTATCATTGTACAAACCTTGAACAGTGCATACATAAATGTTTACCAAAACATTTTGAGTTTATGGGTTGATATAAGTTGACATTTTTTAGTTGATTGAGTTTATCATTGTTTTTAAAAAATAAAACTATAGCATTGACTTGACTTACTTGCTCTTAATATACTGCCACTGCATGTATGGAACAGTTTTGTTCTTTTAATCATTTCACTGTGAAACTGAGGAATTTTATCTTCCTTTTACAGCTATTTCTTGCATCATAAATCACAAAATTCTGTTACAGAACTGAAATTCTAGCTAATGTTTAAATTTTCAGACTATTATTGAGATCACTGTGAAGAAGTGTTGATTGATTAGTTTTATTGAGTAAGCAGTCATGATATGACACAAGGTCTAATCTCAGAGGTCAGCTATTAAATGATGAAACTGTAAACTATAAGTTGCTCTGTCAGGACAAGGGGAAACATTTTGAGAAGAGGAACAATCATATTTATTTTGACATTGTTAATATAATTTTATTGATTTGCATTCACTATAAATTTGAGGCTTCCATGTGCCATCCATAAACTTCTGACATTGTTCTATTAAAGAATCTATTTAAAGTAGTTTATGTTTGGTCCACCTTGTTACTACACTTTTAATGACTGAAAATTATTTATTCTATCATACATGCATTCCTTTCATCAGTGAAGTCAATACAGAATCAAACAAAATACCTATTATGGTTAAGTTTATCAACATAGTATTGTTCATCATGGGAAAGTCTGCATGGCTGTGTAACTGATGTTTATCATTAATCATATAATGTAATAACCAAGACATTTCCTATCACATAATGCATTCTTGTATATAAAGACATAAAAATATGTTTGATTTTTCTTTTTGTAATTACAAGAGATGCTTAAGAGTGTGTATACATTATTACATTTTCTTTTATATTAATCCATTGATTTCCACATGCTTTACCACTTTCCGATCAATTTTACCACCAAATCAGTATAAGCAATTTGATGAGCCAAGGACTTATGACAACTAACACAGAAAATCTCTCTTTTCATTTTAGGACTTGCCAGTACATGGACCAGTTATCGTGGTTTAGTGGAAGGAACATTGGGTCTACCAAGTAGAAGTGCAGATGTGTCATATTATCCTGCGGTAGTATCAGGCAACCAACAAGTGTTAGCAGAAAGACGAAGTGTCTTCTGGCAGAAATCTGAACAGTGGCGTGTAATGGTGCCTACCGTGGAGAAAAGCGTTGGTTCTTTTCAATGTCTAGAATGTGGAAAACATTATTCACACAAATACACTCTACAAAGACATCTCAATTATGAGTGTGGAAAGGAACCTAAATTTATTTGTCCATATTGCCCTCACAAAACAAAACGCAAAGCTAATTTGCAAGATCACATTCGATTAAGACATCCTGACTTAAATGATGCTGTCTTTATTTAATTAAATGCAGAGGAAATAATTGATACCTGTGCCGGATTTTTCAGTCATGTTTGGAACCAAAAATTATTGTTGTCATGTGCTCATTATGGAACTTCTCTTTGTTAAGTTGCTTTATGATCTGGATAAATGTGATTGTGTTTGTTATGGGTGTTGTAAATATACTTAAACACAAGGCTAGTGAATAGGAATTTTTTTTTAAAATACTAAATACCATATGTCTCCCATAAAACCAACCCCTCGTCCACGTCGTGGGAGATGGGCAATGTTAGAAGTAGGAGAATGCCTGTAAGGGTGATGAAGTACAGTGGGGACTTCGTGTGTCCCAGGACCGCTATGCAAAGCTAAATCATTGCAAAGATGAAACAAGGAAAAGAAACGTGATAGAACAGTTCAGTGAACTGAACCGACAAATGAAGAAAGCAGCAAAGAAAAGATAGAAGAAATCAGGTAAATAGCCTAGCACAGTTGGCGCAGGAGGCAGCACTTAAAGGAGACTCAAAACAGCTTTAACATTACAAACCAGCTGTCTCAAAAGAAATTCAATCAGTGCAGGCCAATTAAATCCAAGGAAGGTAAGAAGCTTACGAATAGTGAAGAACAAATGACAAGATGGAAAGAGCATTTCAAGGGGAGGAAGACTATCGAGAGGTTCCAGAATTGAGAGTGAATATCAACCTGCCGACGAAGAGCGAGATCATAAAGTCACTGAAAAGCTGCTAGGCAGGCAAAGCACCTGGAGTGGATAATATTGTGACGGAGGTGTTGAATGTAGACTACGAGTTGACATCTGAGATGTTTTTGCCATTGTTTGAAGACATATGGAAGACGGAGACACTCCCAGAGGATTGGAGGAAGGGCATTTTGATCAAACTACCAAGGAAGGGGGATCTGACTTGTTGCACCAACTGGCGAGGAATTACACTCTTGTCTATACCAAGTCAAGTTTTTTCGAGCCAGGCAGGTTTTAGAGAACACCGATCCTGTATAGACCAAATAAATAGCTTACAAATTATAGTAGAACAGTCCAATGAATATCAGTCTTCACTGTATTTGGCATTCGTTGACTTTGAAAGAGCTTTTGATAGTGTACAGTGCCAAGCAATCTGGAGAGCGATGCAGGGGTGTGGGGTTCCAACGAAAATCATCAACATGGTAAAAATGTTATACAGAGGTTACACCTGCCAAGTGAAACATGATGGAGACCTTTCAGGGCCCTTTCAAATAGAGATGGGAGTACGACAAGGGTGCCTGCTCTCACCTTTGCTGTTCTTGTTGACATTAGATTAGTTCATAAGAAAAGTGGTTGAAGGGAAGCAGAGGGGAATACAATGGGGGATGATGGATCGTCTAGAAGATCTGGACTTTGCGGATGATATGTGTCTATTGCAGTATCTCACTCATTTAGATATATGACTGAGAAAATAAAAGACCTCGAAATGGAAGCACAAAAGGTGGGACTCAAAATAAACATTGCCAAGACAAAGGAGCTAAGGATCAATGCCAGAAACACGAACCCACTGGTATTAGAGAACAAGATAGAGCAAGTTGACAACTTCTGTTACCTAGAAAGTGGTATTTCTAGAAGTGGAAGGGCAAATAAAGATGACCAAAATAGGGTAAACAAGGCCAAAGAGGCCTTTGCCCAGCTCTGGCTGGTGTGGAAGTCCAGACAATTCAAAACAAAGACTAAATTGAGGATCTTTGGGACAGATGTGAAATCGGTGCTCTTCTATGGGTGTGAGACGTGGAAGATGACTGGAGAGATAACATGCAAGGTCCAGACTTTCATTAATAGATGTTTAAGAACCATCCTAGGAGTGAGATGGCCAGATATGATATCAAATCAGGAATTGTGGGAGCGTACCCAACAACACAAGGCTGAAAGCCACATAAAAGAATGGAAATGGATGGGTCATACACTGGGTAAAGGTCCTGACAGCATTCCAAAACAGGCTCTTGAATAGAATCCACAAGGGACTAGAAGAAGAGGGAGACCAAGGATAACATGGGATCGAACAGTGGAAGCTGAGGGAAGTCCTGGAAGAATATCAAAACTGTGGCAGCAAATCAAGTCAGATGGAGAGCTTTTGTATGTGCCCTATGCTCCAGCCAGGAGTAATAGGAATTAAGTCAAGTAAGTCAGTGAGTACCATATACTTTCTTTTGTCAAAAATAAATTTGATATACTTTGAAGTATAAGAGACGCTTCTTTTATGTCATCATTTGCCTATTTCTGTTTTTGTTCTTATTACAGTTCTTAAACAAGGTATCAAATATTCTTCTCTGAGAATTATATTTCATCATTTTGACATTTCTCTTTTCTTCTAAACATAGGTTTGTGTATGTTTGTAAAAGTATATGTTATATCTACAAATTAAAGTTCATACACTCAAGCAACTAGTCATAAAAGTATGGTTCATATTCTAATTAATATTACTTCATGACTGTTTAACAGAAATTTAAATTGAGTTTTATTTTCTTGTTTGTCAGATATCGTTTGTGATATATTCTGTGCAAGCAAAATTTCCATTATATAATAAAAAATTTCCTATATTTCTACATTATGAAGAATTGAGTACCTTCTACTTCAGTGTCCTTTGTGCCTTGAGAAATCCTCACAGTCCTGGGTTTTCTGTTATGATAGAATGTGCACCAAGATTGCAATATATAATTTGTAGAGATCTTAAATCTATGGTAAGAATTTATTATTTGGTTCTCATAACAAATTGTCCTTTATTTTTATGCATCTCCTGATGAATTAAAAAAATTAAAGATGTTCTCAAGTAACGAAATTGAATCTCTTCCTTGTTTACAAGTGTTTTAAAGTTTCACTGACTCAGTTAGGTCTTTTGACAATGACGGAATGGGAAGGTAGCAGCCATGGCCTTAATTAAGTTACAGCCTCAGCATTTGCCAAGAGTGAAAATGGAAAACCATGGGAAACCACCTTGAAGTCTGAATGCAAGCTCACAGACCGCATAGCAGACTCGCTCAGTAAATTGAAGCTTGTATGTGTATGTCAACAAATTAATTTCGTACTCTGTGCCAATGCTCAGAGCTTTAGTCTACAAATTATTGAACTGCTTTGAAGCTATGGGTCACCTTTACTGTTTGTTATGGATGATATCATGAAGGGCAGCTCAAGGAAATCAATGTTTGTTTGTGACTTGAGGAAAGAATGTAACAGGAGACCAAGGAATGTCTGGTTCAGTAGATAGGAGAATTAGAAATAGTGCAAAGAAAAGTATGACAAATGTGATATCAAGAGGAGAGGGAGAAGAGAGAAGAACAGTAGAAATTCACATTCATAAGAAGAGACTGATTTTTTTAGTTTTTAATGGTGAGCGCAAATGAAACTTTTCCACAAAATTCCTGTTGCTCTCATGTCCACGTGTACTCTTATTGATATTTATTCCTTACTTGCATCAGTCTGTCTGAATCTGATATTTTACAGTAAAGTAAGTTGTGAGTGAAGTTAGCACCACCATTCCTTATACAACCAGTTCATGTGATGTTGGTGTGAAAGTGTGGCTTGTAAGGTCAGTCGATGCATATGCTTCAGTGCTTAACATTTTTTTATTTATTATTTTTTCTTTTTTTGAGACCATATTGGATCACTTTAATCAACCCTTCGGTTTGTCGATTTCGTGGTAGGAACTGTCCGAGCCTTGCGGTCCTTCCAGTACTTCTTCATACGTGTTGATATTCTTGCCCTTTCTTGTGTAGAGAATATTCTTGTTGGGATTGTCTTCTTTGTGAGTGTAAAGTAAAAAGTCATATTTTATTTATTTATTGTTTATGATTTATTATTTGTTTATTGTTGTTAAAGCACACTGTAATATCCCTGTTAGGCAGAACTTTGTGAAACATTATCTGTTTAACGTACACTGGGAGCTAACTTTCAGAATTTTAAAATATTCCGAGATGGGTAGACCATATCATCAATGAGGAGATACTCAGTCATGCTGGGAAATCATGTGACGTCTCATCCTTCACAAAATGTTGTGAGAGCAGCGTATTTCAGTTGCATCTGTTGAAATGACGAATACAGACTGATACGACTGATCATAAAAGGCAAGGTACAAGGGGAACATGGACATAAGCAGATAAGATTATCCTGGACACGAAACCTCCAACATTGATTCGGTATCCTCAATACAGAAAGTTCCTTTTACGTCATCGATACAGATAGGTCTTATGGCAATGATGGAGTAGGAAAGGGCTAGGAGTGGGAAGGAAGTGGCTGTGGCCTTAATTAAGGTTCAGCCCCAGCATTTGCCTGGTGAGAACAAGGGAAACCACAGACAACCATCTTTAAGGCTGCTGACAGTTGGGTTCGAACTCACTATCTCCAAAATGCAAGCTCACAGCTGGGTGCCCGTAACTGCACAGCCAACTCACTTGGTAATACAGAAACTCTGATTAAACTTGAATTAGTATATCTTATCTTGTTGTTAGAAACATAATAAAAATAATAAAAATCTCCAGATATAGGAACATATAAAGATAAGATACGATAGTTCAAGTTTAATTTTTCATAGGACTTTTTAGTGTTGTGTTTTTCACATTTTTAACTTTATATTCTATCTTTGAGGCTGAACAAAGCCCAGTGGGTTCGAAACATGTACCAATTGTCTGAATTTTCTTAAATTTTTCTTTTAAGACACACTTGTAGTGACTAAGGTGATTCGATAAAGTTGACAATTTTCAGTCCTTACTTTGTCCGTATTGACTAAGTTCATAATATGATAATATATTGACAGGGTGAACCAAACCATCACCCTAGTATACTTATATTGACTAATGTCGATGAATCATGTAATCTTTCCTTTTAAATTTAAATTGCATAGACAGACAGACTGATTTGAAATTTTATTTTATGTATAGACACTCAAGACTTACTTTTAACTATTATCAAAATATAATTTCCTCACATGTAGACACAAACCCTATGGATACCCATAACAAACATTACGGGTATATCTACAGGTTCATTTATTTCTAAGGACTGAGCAAGCGGCTGCTGCAGTCGCTTAAGTGCGGCCAGTATCCAGTATTCGGGAGATAGTAGGTTCGAACCCCACTATCGGCAGCCCTGAAAATGGTTTTCTGTGGTTTCCCATTTTCACACCAGGCAAATGCTGGGGCTGTACCTTAGTTAAGGCCACGGCCGCTTCCTTCCCATTCCTAGCCACCATTTCCAGTCCCATCGTCGCCATAAGACCTATCTGTGTCGGTGCGACGTAAAGCCACTAGCAAGCGGCTGCATGGTTCGGATCACGTAACTATCAGCTTGTATTCGGGAGGTAGTGGGTTTAAACCCCACTGTTGGCAGCCCTGAAGATAGTTTTCCATGGTTTCCCATTTTCACACCAGGCAGATGTTGGGGATGTACCTAAATTAAGGCCGCAGTCACTTCCTTCCCACTCCCAGACCTTGTCTATCCCATGATCGCCATATGACCTTTCTGTGTCAGTGCAATATAAATCAAATTGTAATTCTGAGAAAAGTGTACCTTCAAGAAACTGCTACAATACCATGCACTCATTCTTTTCTGAGTGACTGTACATTCAACATCTACTCTGAATATATCATGAGGGAAGTCCTAGATGGATATTGTCAGCAGCCTAAGGCACGCCAATGACACTACCATCATAAAGACAAGTGCCAGAGGGTTGGAGATAATTATGGAGCAATTGACGAGAACAAGCAGGGCCCTGTGGTCAATAACAACAAGGCGAAAGTCATGATCATGGATAAGGGAAACAACAACCTGTGACATATGAGTGGAGTAGCTTGGTTTATGGTAGTAGCTAGATTCATCCACCTGGGGAACTCTTAATTTAACAATGGAGGTGCTCAAATGATAATTAGATTACTCTTGTCCATGGTAAGGACAGAAGCATTAAGAACAACTGAAGGAAATAACGAAACTGACAGCATGTAAGGTGGTTGCTTATGAGTAATCTGGAAGCTGAACCTATTACCACTCCTGTTTGCTGTTATCATTGCTAAATAATTTGCCTGGTTAAGACTTAGAACATGTCATTTTAACTTTGCAGGAATATTAATATAATTTTTTTTAATGTGTTAAGCATGAGTGAGATCATTGACTAGTTACATTTTATTATCCTCTGACTATTATTGAGTGGGAATATATTTTAATATTATTCATCAGATTTTCTGTTGTTATTGTAATCATGAAAGTGTAGGTTAAAATTAAAATAATACCAATATAAATGGTCTGTTATTGGACATTATAAATTTTCCAGCTTACTCATTCCTGGTTGCCAGCGTTTCGCCCCCGTGTGCTAGACTGGGCTCATCAGTTGGTACCTAGCACACCCACCAAGACGCTGGCTAGTGCATACCGTGGAGTCCACTGCGTAGGCTAATTGTAGCCACCGGCAGTGCCAATGCACTATGAGAGACTTTGTCTCATTATCAAAAATTGATGCCTGCTTGGCCATCAGATGGTATAGATGTTGATTACCATAGGGAATCTGAAGTATTTGTTGCGAATGAGTAAATTTCTGTCTGTTAGGTCATCAGCCCAGAGGCTGGTTGGATCATCAAATAGCACCACCAAAGGTTATGCGGTTATAAGGAAACCGCAAAAACCAATGGCAGTACCAAAATGAGGCGTACTAGGCAAGATGAGGAGTGAGGTGGTTTGCCATTGCTTTCTTCACTGGGTCAGAAAGTGCTATTGCAGCACGACTGACCCTATGAGTAACCCCTTTCATAACTCTCAGATGCACTAGTTGTGCTCTGAATGTCATTACTCAGCACCACCCATACCCCAGCAGCTTCCATATTGTCACAGCCATGGATGAGACTGGGACTTCGGTGGAAGCTACACTTTACTCTGGCCTGTGCCAAGAGATGAATACAGAAGTACTGTATCCATCATGTAATGGCAGCAGGCAAGAGTAAATTTATAATACCAATATAAATGGTCCGTTATTGGACATTATAAATTTTCCAGCTAACTCATTCCTGGTTGCCAGCGTTTCGCCCCCGTGTGCTAGGCTGGGTTCATCAGTTGGTACCTAATGGTATTGAATAGGTGGACTTTTCTCTACCCTCTGATAATGAGTACCTGGACTCATGAACGACTTCACTCCGGGAAAACTTTGAGAGCTGAAAAAATCACTACGCAAGCGATCAGAGGAATGGAATGTCTCACTAATGATGTTACAGCGATACATACAGAAGGACTTACGCCTAAAACCATTCAGACCCTCATTTGCAACTGAATTGATTGATCAGGACCTGGAGAACCAATGTGATGCCTGAGTGCAGTTACTGAAGGTGTTCGACACTGTTCCCAAATATGGACAACCAGCGATCGTTCCACTGATGCTACGACTTCCGCACATGTGTCTGCTCTTGTTGTTGGTTTTTCAGAACACAGTCCTCCTTTCATGGAACCATTTCCAAACAGCTTCTTCTCCCAGTGCTATATTGTTGGTTTCAATGGTGTAGCTGTATTTAATGTTGAAATCATTTTGGATCGCTGAAAGTTTTCCCAGTGTGAGGTCGTTCATGAGCCCAGATACTCACGACAGTTCATTGCTCCAGGGTGAAATTAGATTCATCGGCCATTATTTTCACAAACCAATATCACCTGCAACAAGAAAAAGCATGTAGTGCACAGTTAGGTGGGGGTGGGGTGGGGGGCAATGGAACTTTTGGAACATCCTATAGAGTGAGTGCTAGTCAATAATATGAGCCTTTTTTGTTCTCTACTTAACATCTGTTCAGCATGTACCATGTGAACTAGACATATGGAACATACGGTTCTGGGTTTGCTTCTCATAAGTATTTGGTTGGCCATTTTTGTTGTGTAGGTACTTAATATCTCTGAGGCTTGTGCTATAATGTACTTGACATGACGTAATAATAAGCTGGAAGCCTATTTGAAGTACAATACAGTCGTGAATATGTAAGTACTCGAGTGGAATAGCCCACAGCAGGCAACTAGCTGGAGGTCTGTTTTAAATCATCATCTAAACCGAATAATCACTCGATTTGTCTATGCAGTGTATATTATATAAGAAATGTATGTAGTGAATCTTCCCTTCATACCATATGTACTGACCCTTGAGCATGTTCCAGTACTTGATACAATTTGTTGTGCACCAAAGCTTCAGCTCTTGAAAATCTGAAACTTAACCTTTCAGTTCTGGGAGGCAAGATTTTTCTTACATTCATTTTTTATGAATTATCAGAATGCTTTTATTATAAGTTGCTTTGCTCATTTAAAGTGATATTTCTGTCTGTTATTTAGAGCTCAGGTTCTTCTAAGACGTGAAATGATTTTAAAATTGTGTTGAACATTCTGATTGTAAAATCAAGTATGGTGATGTAAAAAATAAATTTATCTCTCTTTTCTAGGAATCCTAGCTGCTCAGAAATGTTCCTACCATTAATTGAAGTTTTGGAGGAAGAAAAGTTTCTAGGTTGTCTGTTCATACAAAATAACTACTAAAATATCTCTGTTTTGTTATTATTTTATTTGTTAATTTTTGAATGTTCTATATTTATTTTAATTTTTTCTTCCAGTCCTGAAAAACTATCTTACAACATTTTTTTTTTTTTTTTTTTTTGGCCTGTATAGTGCAGAAGAAAAACTTTGAATCAAGAGAAGAAGTTCCAAGCCATATTTTGAACAGGTACTAATATGAAGTTATTTTCTTTTTGTTTTTAGATCCCATTGACAGTTCGAGACATTTTATGAGTGGAAGAGGACAATATTCTTCTGGGTTAAAGTACTTAAACATTGCTGGAATAGCAAACCTTCAAGAAGCAGCTCAACAGTATCCATTGGGGATATTCCAGCTTGTGGCAAGACTTACTCAAAGAAATTTATACTTCAGAGACATATTAATTATGAATGTGGCAAAGAACCAACATTTACCTGTCCTCATTGCCCTTGCAGAACAAATCACAAATTTAATATGCTGAGGCATATACGTTCCAAACATTCTGTGTGAACTTTATACATATAATAAGCTGAATAAGTATGGATGCATTTTCGATAGTTATATTTTCAACGCATTTGCAGTTGAAACATTTGGGCCATGTTATTTCAAAGCAAAGGACATCGTTTCTGAAATTGGTAAGGAGCTCATAAATTATTCCTGTGCTACTGAATATCTCCAGCAGTGTTATCAGTATTGCTTGTCAGAGCGGGAATGCTGTAAATGTCATAAGGATGTTTGCTCATTCTCCTTTCTCGGAAGGAATATCTTATTTTAAATTCTTGTATGAATTATTGTATCTGACATTGTTTCATTTTTCTAGATGCTTATTGTTATAATGTTGAATACGGAATGAAACAAACTTGGTTGAAGTGACTTGGAAAGTGAAGGTGCTGTGATGTCTGTGACGTCCAGAATACTCTGTCTTTTTTAAATATGATGTTGCTGCATTCATATTTCATAAACAGGTTTATTTTCTCATTTTAATACACAATTTTTTTTTACTGGAGGTTTCTTTATTGTTATTAAATTTACAGTTTTATGAATACCAACATTGTCATTGATACTTATCATTGTTAGCTCCCTCTGTGGATCGGTGGTAGGGTGTTGACCTCCGATTCCAAGATTGTGGGTTCAGACCTGGGAGAGTTGGATTTTTGATGGAAGATAAAAGCACCTTTGATGCTCCATGTCCACTGATGTCGGCATGTAAAAGATCTCTTGTGACACATTTGGTGTTTTTCCAACTAAATTAATGAAATACTCACCCATAGATCATCCGAGAGAGGTCCTGCCATCTAGTAGAGTAAAACAGAACATAGAAATTGAAGCACAAGCAGCCTTGATGACATCAAATCAAAATTCCTGGGAATGGTAAAGGAGGGCATATGATTATCATCATCATCATCATCATCATAATAATCATTGTTGATTTTATCCTTCCTTTGGGTAAACCTGTATGATGTATCGTATATTATATTTACATTTATTCCCTATGAGAAAACATTTTGTTACTTGAAAAGAGTTGATAATATTATGGAATTATTTTTAGAATTCATCACATCAATCAAAGACGTATACTTATACTGAAAGATTACTTAACAATGTTTTATTACTGCATCTACATACTTCACAATTTATCCACTCTTTTTCTTGTTTACAAATGAAATACTCATTTATATCTTGTGTGAATCTAGCAGAAAACTAATCCGGATAATCTAGTATGGGTATATATAATATTGAATGCTGTCACGTACAAACGTGGAAATACAATACATACAAAACTACATTGGAAACCTTCCCACAACAGATAAATTCACTCAGTCAACAACACTATACATTAGTTCAGTCAACCAACAGTCACATTCGGGATTGATGCGACACAGTTGTAGAAGCTGACAAAGAGAGAAAGAATAGGTACAAGCCGTGTATCCCCTACTGTCTCTATAAATATCAGCTCAGGAAAATGGAATTTGTGGGACTTACGGTTGGAGCCAGGTGCACTGTTATGTCTGTTTGTTGACAGATACAGAATCAGTTGTCATGCCATGCATGTCATGTGGTGCAAATTGCATATTTTTTTTAAGTATTTATATTTGATTTCCTTTTTTTCATAACTTCTATAGGCTATTGATTTATAAATTTAATGTAGTGCTCTGGATCCTTACGTTTGCCTATAATTTTAGGCACATTAATAATAACTATGACAGGATTTCTTTAGATAGTTATTCATGGATATCATCTATAGCCCTCAGTTGTACCTCTCAAACTAAATGGAACATAATTTCTTTCTTTATCAAGTTAATGCATTTTGGGTAAAGTTTGATATTGTTAAGTGATAATAAATTATTTCTATTGTGATATGTTGATTCATTATTCATTAGCATATAGTCATTATAAAAAAAGCTTTTGTAAGATCCACCCACTTCACATATGTAGTTTTACAAGAAGTCATCCTCGTAGCTATGTTATTCTTATACTAAACAGTATGTTTCGAACTGTGAGTGGAGAGATGGCATGGAATGACGATTAAGTTTAAACAGAGATTTTAAAAGAAGAAAAGATCATAATATGAAGTATTTTATCTCATGTTCAAATAGACTACACTGTTGAATGCTACTTCCTTTAATACAACCAGTACCGGGCGAGTTGGCCGTGCGCGTAGAGGCGCGCGGCTGTGAGCTTGCATCCGGGAGATAGTAGGTTCGAATCCCACTATCGGCAGCCCTGAAGATGGTTTTCCGTGGTTTCCCATTTTCACACCAGGCAAATGCTGGGGCTGTACCTTAATTAAGGCCACGGCCGCTTCCTTCCAACTCCTAGGCCTTTCCTATCCCATCGTCGCCATAAGACCTATCTGTGTCGGTGCGACGTAAAGCCCCTAGCAAAAAAAAATAATACAACCAGTTGCGTAGCATAGTTTCTTGAGGTCCTCACCTTCTATGTTAAGAAGGTTGCTTGATCAAATCCCTGAGTAGTTGGTTGCATTTAAATGCGAGAGACCTGTTCAGTAGCTTTATTGCGATGTTAAGGCATTCCTTTTCAGGAGAAAATTCCATCACTTTGGTTTGTTGTTGTTTTTGTTTGTTTTGCAGTCACTATCTTTCAGAAGGAAAGGAAAGTAAAAGCTGCATGCTTATTTCAATAAGAACTATTTGTAGAACAGAATGAATTTCTTCAACTAGTCACTAGTGCATGTGTGGTTGAATGGATTAGTGCAGTTTGTAGTTACAGAAAACTATCCATACAATAAGAAAACTGTCATCTTTAAGTATGAAGGTTTAAAAGAAAAATTGTGTTTTGTACTTGCTGCGCTGAAAGGGAACTTTTGATATTGAACCTTGACTGATATGGTTTTTTTTTTTTTTTTTTTTTTTTTTTTAGATGTCTACAATAGAAGTGGATACCAGTATAAGAAAGAGGATTCAGGTGACATATCTGATTCTGTTGCTCCAGTTTCCAGTGTACCTAAAGGATATTTTGATAAGAATTTGCTGCCAGGGAGTATCATGACTTTCTGGCAAAACTGTGATGAACAAATTTCATTTCTAACTATGGACAGAGGACCCTTCCCCTGTGAAAATTGTTGTCGACAATATTCAACCAAATATTCTCTTCAGAGACATGTTAAATATGAATGCGGAAAGGAACCAAAGTACCTCTGCCCGCATTGCCCTTACCGAACACACCACAACTCAACTCTGCTTCGCCATAAGCGACTGGTACATTCAAAGACCATTAACGAAGATATAAAAGAGAGTTACTAGTAACCAGTTAGTTACAGAACAGAACCAAAGCAAAACTGTGATTTTGTTAATGTCAAGTTATTAAAATTTGAATTTAAAAAATATACTTTCATTAACTTACAGTACATTTAGTCTCTTTCTACAGTTTGCTATGTGAATCAATATTTTTAATTTTCTCTACTATTGAATCTTTGGAATTCTTAAGGAATATGCTGTAACCCGAATTACTTCTGAACTCTCAAAGGTATTGTAAAGGAGGAGTAAACATGACTTTCATTTTTTTAAACAAAAATGTTAATTTAAGTATTTTTTCTGTAGTGTTTGGCATAATTTTTCTTTGGATTAAGTCATATGTAATAACATATAATAGGATAAACACAGTATGTATTCTTTTTCTTTCTGTTTCATCCTGTTTTCATGCTGACTTGTCAATGTGTTTGTCGTATTATTGGTGTCTGTTTCCATGGCTAAATGGTTAGCGTGCTGGCCTTTGGTCACAGGGATCCCTGGTTCGATTCCTGGCAGGGTCGGGAATTTTAACCTTAATTGGTTAATTTCTCTGGCACGGGGACTGGGTGTGTGTGTCGTCTTCATCATCGTTTCATCCTCATCACGATGCGCAGGTCGCCTACAGGCGTCAAATCAAAAGACCTGCACCTGGCAAGCCGAACATGTCCTCGGACACTCCCAGCACTAAAAGCCATACGCCATTTCATTTCATTTCCTATTATTGGTTTCTTTTTGATGTTCATATTATTCTTAATGACTTAATTTACTCTTGTTTGTTCCTTTATACTATTCATCTTCAAATTAAATTACTTTCCCTTTTCATAAATAAATAAATTACTTTCCCTTTTCATAAATTTCGGTTATTTTTGAAAAGCCCTCTTTACTCAATTGTATGTCAGTTATGATGCAATTGTTGCACATCAACAGATATAATCAACCTGAAACAACCAAGTGTATAGATATTGTTTGGCATGTTTCAGTCCTTCTTCCTGCAGTATATCTTTACACTTGGTTGTTCCTTTCCCAATGACCTTCAAGAAAAACTCTACTCTGTTCTTCTATCACCTGTACAAATCCTTTTTCCTTGTCTTTTTTTATGATTTTCTCCTTATTATACATTTCCTACTGAAGAGCTCTCAAGAATAGTCTACTCCAGCTGTGGCAAAAACGTGATTCATGATTTTGACTTCTTCTTCTCCTTATTATTATTATTATTATTATTATTATTATTATTATTATTATTATTATTATTATTATTATTATTATTATCTTCTTTGTTTTTGTTGCTATTCTCCTTAGTTCCTCTCTTTAATGTCTTAGAGACATAGGTGGACGAAAATAATTAGTACATTTTGCCAGGATTTATTAAGACTGAATTCAATGATATATTGTCCAATAGTCTGTTCTTGTATTACCTCATTAATTGTCCTTTAGCTTTCCTTGCAAAGACATTATATTATGCGGATTCCCTACAAAGCTTCCTGAGTATTTAATTTAATAAGAGCCAGTGACCTCAACGTCCCTTACATGAAACAGTCATCAGTTTATCAAGAAATCCATGACCTAGAATTCCTATGTATGATCTCGTGTATTACCACACACAGTAAATCTTCTCAGATGTGGACACTTTTGAGGAATTGCTAATTGCCTTTTCCTAAGAGGGTCTGCTATATGATAAGTGAAACAAATTTGGGGCCACATTTTCCGTATATCCATAGTCTAAGAATAAACTTTGTTTCATCAATAGAATTACATTTAATAGTTGATCAATTACTGTAGAATGAAACAAATAACATAGGATGCAGTAATACAGTTCAGTAAAACTCCTCCTAGATCAAAATGAAAAGACATGATGTTAATTTTCTTCTTTATGTAAAAGAAAGCTGATATAAAAGTTCATGTTATGAAAGCACGTTGAAGTTTATTTTCCATATATATTTCTAGTTTCTGAAATAAGTCTCTCTGGATCTTCCCTATGGATCTGCTACACCCATGCCCTTCAATTGAAAGGCCGTCAGAAATATCACTGAAAACTGTGCTTGCCCTTATACATTACCAACATGCAGAACTGTTTCAATTCAATTTCAGTTTCTGAAAAATACTGTAATTCATACTCATTATACAGAAAATGTATCCAAGAATATTTTGTTGTGTGTGCCTCCATTATTGAAATTGCCTGCTACTGAGAAGCAATTTTTCCATATATACCCCATGTATTTCTGCCTGGGAATGAAAAAAACTCTTGTTATCTAGAAGTCCGCTATTCAGAAGTGTTTGTTTAGAATAGTTCCACTTTATAAGCAGATTTATTTGCTTTGGCTTGATGAACGGTCAGGAGTAAGGATGGTTAATGCACCTAGCTTCCAAATGGACCTAAGCATCTGTTCAAGGAGTCCAATACACAAAAAGTGCATATTAAAAGTCTTATTGCATTACCAAGACTAGTGTGATATAAATGTTTGTGAAAATTGATTTATTATGTCTGTTATCAGAATATTGCTGTGTTCTTTTTTTTTTTTTTTTTTTTTTTTTTTTCCTAACTGTTTAATGTTGCACAAACTCACTAACAGTGAAAGTGCTCAAACAGAGAGTAAAGCGTCTGTGTGATCATATGGTGCTACCTGATTCAGAGATGATATGTTAATCAAATGAAATGAACCAACACACTCCAACTTAGATCCATAATTTTTTATATGGGAGTATCCTAGAGTTTAGTGAACACCATAGTAAATCCCCATGGAAGTTGTTCACAGGTGGTCTTTTTTCCCCATTTGCTATATTTTACTTTAGTGATATACTGTATTATGTGAAATAATTTCAGTCATACTTTGTTCCTGTCATAAGCATGTGCTCATATGTACAACAAACCACATGACCACAAATTTATACAATAATGAAATAAGAGAGATTTAGTGTATTTCTGTATGCAATTGAGGTTCCATACGTCATTTTATTTGTACAGTTGGAAAATATCTTATTCTCTTATCTAGCAGAGAATGGAGGCTGTAAATAACAGACATAAATAAATTGATTGTCCGTAAGTTATTTAATTACTTGGTATGAGGTTGTATGGATGTTAGCATTGATTTCCTTATTATTGTACTGTGTTGACTTGCTGCTGACGTGAACAGTTTTGAACTACCATTACTTTAATATGTTCACTATTACTTCTTTTACAGTTTGTATAATATTTGGGATGTAAGTAAATTGAAGAAGGAGATTCATCAGGCTACTTTCTGAGTCCCTCATTATCTTTCTTACAAATATGTCTTATGAATTTTACTACAAATTTTTAAAAATCCTGTTTCATTCTAAGTCTTCTATTTTCTTCCCTAGTTCTCCCCAGTGGTTGGAGTGGTTACCAAGGAGTTACAGAAGATTCAGCTATGCTCAGTTCTGGATCACCTTTTATGATGATGTCTACTAGCCAACATATTGCTGAAGCAAATGCATACTATCGAAACCAAGATATATCTGTAACTCCAGTAGCATTTGTTTGTACTGGATGTGGCAAGCAATACTCATCGAAATATACTCTTCAGAGACATGTGAGGCATGAGTGTGGGAAGGCACCAAGTTTGAAATGCCCTCATTGCAACCACAGAACCAAGCGCAATGATAATCTTCAGGATCACATTAGGTTGAAACACACTTACTTTGCATTTGATAAGGCATTAAATAGTGCTTAAGGAGATACTATAGTCTTGATTTTCAGAGAAAATGAATATTAATCAGTTTACAAAGCAATATGAAATTACTGAATAGCTTTGATTGTACATTTTTTTAAAACTAAGCTACCCTACAAATTCTTATGACATCCCTTCAATATAGATTACTTGTTAGTCCTAATATTTATTTTGCAGCATCTGGCAGAATGAATTCTTGGTTTAAGGTACTTACAAGAGTTAGACAAGGCTGTAATCTTTCACTTTTGTTGTTCATAGTTTACATGGATCATCTACTGAAAGGTATAAAGTTGCAGGGAGTGATTCAGTTAGGTGAAAATGTAGTTAACAGTTTGGCTTATGCTGATGTCTTGGTCTTAATGGCAGATTGTATTGAAAGCCTGCAGTCTAACATCCTGGAACTTGAAAATAGGTGCAGCTGGTATGATATGAAAATTAACCTTTCTAAGACTAAAGTGATGTCAGAAGGTAAGAAACCTAAGAGAACTGAATATCAAGTTGTAAATACAAAACTGCAACAGGTAGATAATTTCAAGTATTTAGGATGTGTGTTCCCCAGGATGGTAGTATTGTAAGTGAAATTGAGCCAATGTGCAGCAAAGCTAATGCAGTGAGCTTGCAGTTGCGATCAAGAAGGAAGTCAGCTCCCGGATGAAACTATATATCGGTCTGCTTTCAGACCAACTTTGCTCTACGAAAGTGAATGCTGGGTGGACTCATTGTATCTTATTCAAAGTTAGAATAAAAGACATCAAAGTAGCGAGAATGATTGCTGATACAAAGGGCACTAGGAAAGTTTTGCAATACGCAAAAACAGTTGGCTGGACAGCCCTGTTATGGTGAGGGATGAAAAGAGGGGTGAAAACCGGTCTAGAAGACAGCAAGGTGCGACCTTCACACCAGTTATTACCAAGCAGTGGGATTGAAAGCAAGTTAAGATGTCAGTGTGGTCTAAAGGTGAATATCGTGCAATTATCTGCTACAATTTTGCTCGTGGCTTAACTGTTGACCAGTGCCTGGAGGAAATGACTCCTGTGCTGGGGAAAGACTGTCCACATCGGACAACAATTTTCCGCTGGTACAAAGATTTCCAGAGGGGAAATTTTGGGGTTGAAGACGTTCCATTGAAGCTGTGAGGAAAATGTTGCAGCAAGAGAGGTGGTTGACATAGAAGAGACCCTCCACATCCCTGCACCAGCTATTCATTCAGTTCTACATGACCATCTCCATGTTTGAAAGGTTTGTTCCCTTTGAGTGCCCCATTCACTTTCAGAGGAACAAAGGACACATCGAGTGAAACGGTGCCGAAAAATGCTAAAACAGTTTGAAAATGGGACTTTGCATAACATCAATAGCATCGTTACAGGTGACGAAACTTGGCTTTAATATTACGATGTCCCAACAAAATCTCAGAACAAGGTGTGGCTGTTTGAAGATGAGGGTACTCCTGTGACTGTGCGAAAGTCAAGGTCAGTGAAGAAAAGGATGTTTGCAGTATTCTTTACTAAAGAGGGCATCCTGACTCGGGTTGTGCTAGAAACACAAAGGACAGTTACTGCGAAGTGGTACAGTGAGACTTGTCTGCCTCAGGTCATCCAATGTCACAGCTCAACACTTCTCTCTTGCATCACGACAATGCTCCAGCACATCGTGCTAATGTAACAATGGATTTTCTTGCCAGATCAGGCTTGACTGTGCTTGATCACCCTCCATATAGCCCTGATTTTGCCCCATGTGACTTCGCACTCTTCCCAGAAGTGAAGATGAAGCTGAAAGGGCGGCGTTTTGCATCTGACGAGGAGCTTCTGGCAGTATGGGATCAAGAGTGTGAAAATGTAACCGAAGAAAAGTGGCAGAGTTGGTTCAGTGACTGGTTTCAACGTATGGAGAAGTGTATCGAGTGTGGTGGAAATTATTTTGAAAAAAGTCTAAAGCGTTCACTCACATTGCAAAACTTTCCTAGTTCCCTTTGTATAAACAGGTGGAAACAATGGCAGGAGGGTAACAGTACTTGGAATGAGGAGATAAAGGCTAAGTTAGGAATTAAGTCAACTGATGAAGCTCAACGCATAAACTGGCTTTGGTGGTGGGGTCATGTGAGGCAAATGGAGGAGCATAAGTTACGAAGGAGAATAATGGACTCGGTTATGGAGGGTAAGAGAAGTAGTGGGAGACCAGGATGACAGTGGATAGATTCAGTTTCTAATCATTTAACGATAAGAGGTATAGAACTAAATGAGGTGACAGAGCTACTTACAAATAGAGGGTTGTAGTGGCATTTAGTAAATTCACAGAGGCTTGCAGACTGAATGCTGAAAGGCACAACAATCTATAATGAAGATGTATGTGTGCATGTATGTATGTATATCTTATTGGTAATGTAATCTAAATGCCTACATAGTTGAATTGGTTATTTGGTTTGCTACTCATTTTATGAAGGTAGACATATCTGGTCATGTTACAAGAATTTAAGCCTTCCCTTTTGTTAATGGTTAAACTGGCTGCTGAATTTAACATTCACTGTTAAAGAGAACTAAGTCACAGACTTCCTTCCATGTCAATTGTTGTATGGCCTTGCATTGAAAATACAATATTGTACATTAATGGCAATTACAAGTGGCTTCATTTTGCATAAAATACACCTTGTACTAATTAAATTAATGATTTATTGTTAAAAATAACTAACTCAAATCAAATACACCTTTCTAGAACAGTACAGTGAAACCTGGATAAAGCGACCACCAGTCATTCTTACAGAAAATATGGCCATTAGTACAGGAGGCTGCTGAATTAAGGTTATGAAATTTTGTAATTGGGGAAAAGGTCTATTTCATCACAGGATCACAGGGTGTACAGCATATTAAAATTAGCATTTTTCTTAATTCACTTGATTTACAGTAAAACATTTCTATGTAGTTTCTTCTTCTTCTTCATGTGCCATGTCCTCGCAGAATGTTGGCGATCAGTAGCATGTTGTTTGTTCATAGCTGTTCTGAACAGAGTATGCTTTATCACCCCTAACCACTGACTCAAGCTGCCAAGTTTTGCAGTACTTCCACATCTCTTTTTAGCAATACATGTTTCAAAAAATTGTAAATATTTTATTCAGATCCAAGACTGAATTCCTGCTGTACCGTTCACCTAAAATGTGATACAGTGATGTTATTTTATGTCATTCACTTGTGTCCTGGCTCATATGGCAATTTCAGCAAGTTTCTTTGCAGAAATTCCTTTCAAAGAATCACTTTTCTCCTCCCTTTCAGTGTTAAAACAACCTTTGTACCTTACACATTCACTGACTGAATACAGTACTACAACTGAACTCAATCACCAAATTGTAACAGTAGTGCATCTATTCGAACACTTACATTTCTTCTTCTTAATTTCCCGTTTCCAGTCTTCTGGGTCGGGTTGTGAATCAAGCACTTCCACAGTTGTCTATCTTTTCACCACTCCCTGCCTTTCTCCAATGTTCCTTCTACTTTTACCCCCTCTCTTCTCTATACTCTCCTTCACCGTATCAATCCACCTCTTTCTGGGCCTTCCCTGTTGTCTTCCTATTATTTTCTCTCTAAATACTCCCTTTGAGACTCTATCATCTTCCATTGTCTTTTTTCTTGCATTTCTCTGGGACTTCCTGATTCCACATTATACCTCACACACACAGATAAAACCCATTGGCTTAGTGGATTCTCTCTCCAATTTATTTGTTCATTTTTCCATCTGCTGTGAGTATACTCTTCATAGAGTTGAAGCTTTTCACAACCTCTAAATGTCTTCCATTTACTTCAATATTCCCTATTGCTTCTCTGTTACTTTTCATCATCACTACTGTCTTACTCTTTAAACACTATTCAAACCAGAACTGTTTTAAAATGAGTTTGCATATTGTCAGCTTGTTGAATTACACTACCCAATGCATTGTCACAGGTAATTTACAACTTAATTTACTGGTAAGCTGCAGAGAAGAGAGGATGGGAAAGAAGGATGTTATTTGTTGTTGTCTAGAAAAGAGAGGGATATAACATTTGGATGGCCAGATGTGAAAAATGTTGACTTTTATAACTATGTCTGTCTCAGGGATGAACAAAGTATTAGGAGTGATTATGACTGGCCCTTTCATTCAGGTCAGTTTGTGAAAAGTGTCTGGTCTCTGACCACAGAGTCAAGTGACTGCTTAAAGGAGGGAATATTAACACAGGCTTTATGTGAAAATTAACTGTCATCAAGTATCGTGAGGTCCCTGGGGCCTACCACAGTTTTGTTTGTTTGCTCTGTGCCATTTCTTTCACGCAATGACCTTCAAATCACTCATTTAGCTTCAGGTAATTGTTGCGATAACATCGTAATATGCTCTTTTGTACTAACTACATAACTCAAGTTGTCCGCTGGACCTAGCAACGCCAGTTACGTACATTTTTTGTTCTGGTGAGATTCTTTATTGTTGTATGAAAATAGTTTCTGGACCATCAAAGTTGTCTATTGGAATTGCTTCTTTTTAAGATGTGTTAACAATATTGAATGAATGCATGAATGCACCAATGGCATAGAGGATTCTGGCAATGACAATACTGATTACATACAAAGTGGCCACAGCTCAAGTTCAGACATAGATGATCTTCAAATTAAAGGACATTTTAGCTTTTAGTTGAGGTGAATGGGGAAAGAGCAGATTTTTACATTTCATCTTGGTGTTATGAGTAGGATAGATTTTAATTTTTCAAGTGTTTGCATGAACGACTATGTAAAATTAGGTTTCGGAAGTACCTAAGATGTAAGATCTGCTGGTTTTCAAATAACATTTTTTCAATAAATCATTTCATAATTTCATTATTGGGGCCTTTATTGTTATTGTGATTTCACAATTAGAAATATTTTGTACATCATTAAGCGCTTCGTTTGAATATTTTTGACACACTTGATTGAAGTAGACATTAGCTACATGATGTTTCAAGAACCTATTAATAACTGCCCTGCATAGTGATTTCTTAGCGAAAATAGGACAAAGTATTAGAATTAATAACAACTAAACACTGCATTGTCCTCTAATGACATTTTCCAGAAATTGAAACCTTATTCAGCCATTAACATGTGCAGTCCCCCGGACCTCACAACACCGGTTATATTTCACAAGTATCACAATGCTTCCTGAGGGTTAATCGGTTCGTCAGTAAAATGGCCGTATAGGCAGGTTTCACTGTATTATCATATTTGAGTATTGCTTATGCAGGACAGCAACAACTCTTACCAATTAAGTGAGAAAAACATTTCTTTTCATTATCTTAACATGGAAAAAATTGTCTTGGTGCCTTTTGACAATGACCGATTCAATTATAAAATCATGACATGTATTTCTGAAGTAAAAGGAAAATTGTATATAAAGACTGAAAGTTAACAACGAGGAGGCATTAGGTTTTATGAGGCAGTTCATTGGGCAGTTGATGTTTCTTTGTAGCATTTACTTAGCAACTATAAATTTTTAAATATTTCTGATTAGTGAATCTTGTTACTTAAACATGATCTATAGGTTAACTTATAACTGATTTATTGCAGTCAATGTCTATATAGTGAAAAGTCCTGTATTTAGGAGGCTAATTATGGAATCTTCCTGAAATGATATAGTAACGGGTTGTTAGGGTCCTCAAAACTAAAATCGCTACTCAGGGAAGTAGTGTGTTTTACTAAATTTATTACTGCTTTTTACAAGTTCACTTGTGTTAGGTTTGCTCTCCACACTGTTTGTACTCATGAATGTGGTTGAACGCAGCTCTCTAGCACTCCTACTCTCCAACATGGCCTTTCCCAGCAGTGTCATCCCCAGAGCAGTTCACACACTGTGCAGTCAAGACCATCTTACTCCTCACTGATGCACTCCCAAATGTCTCGTCACTGCCTCGTGATTGATTCGAGACTAACTCTCACCAGCTTCACTCTTTGTATAGACCAGTGGAAGATCTCATTGTTTTCATGTCCGGTTCATTCTGGATCCCTTCTCTATTGTTAGCCAGCTTCCAGCTTCTTCTAAAGAGCTTACTTGTCGCAAGCTTCAGCGGTTCACTAGGGCTATTGTTTTACTCACTACTGGCCCCACCTACTGTATATTGTTGTCACTCTGCTGGCATTGTAGCCTTCTGCTGGCTCCCTACACTCTTGGGCTTCTTGTCACAATATAATCCAGGGAAACCAATATTCTATAGGAAGTCTGTCTCACTTGCACTTTGTTTAAAAAATAAAGGACCTCCAACCAAATTTTCAGACTGGAATGCAGTGGCAAAATGTTGGCATGTAACTGTGCCAAGAACATGTACTGTGAAACTAAAGAGAATGATAATTCAGACAATGTTTGTCCAACCCTTGTCCCGTTTTCCGGCGGGGTCAGGTATGAGGTGACATGAATCTGTCTTGGCGGGTATTTATGACCAGATGCCCTTCCTGACGTCAACCTCATCAGAGGAGTTAATGAGATGAAATGAATGACATGATATATGATAGTAGGGAGAGGGTGAAACCCAGTGCCAGTACATAGCCTACTCTGGCCGAATAGCACCAAGGGGTCTGCTCAAGGCTTAACGTCTCCATCCGATGGACGAATCACCATCAACAGCGTCATATGCCCTCACTCCATATGAGCACTGCATAGAGGTTTGGAATTTAATCCAGGCTTTTGGCACACAATCTAGTGATTAGAAATTGTATACCACCACCTCCCCTACCCTGCTAACCAACGTTCTGATGGTGATTTTTTTTTCGACCAACGGGACTCGAACCGGCTAACCTCGGTGTCAGACCGTTTTAGACTTCAGCACCTTAACGATCATGGCCACCAGGCTGGCAATGATAATTCAGACAATAATAATAAAAATAATTTTTATTAGTGATTTCAGCCCACTAGGGAGCGCTTATGACTAGTTCTTTATGGATGCTCGCTTTCGTTCCCTGTACTTCTTGAGCCCTGCTGTTAGTTTTTCCTTTCTTTCCTGTGAAAGAGGTTTTCGAGATTTAACAACCTTTGGTAGAGGAGACCACGAATTTACCAATTTACAAAATTTAGAGCGGTCTGAAACATCAGTATCAGAAATCCTAGCAGAAGCTAAGTCCTTTTTTACTCCATTGAGTCACATGCTTCTGGTCTTGTAGTTTTGGATGAGTCGGATCTTCGTAAGCCTGCCGTTGTCCATTCTAGAAAGGTGCCCATAAAACTTTAGACGGTAGGTTCCATTTGGGAACACTCTTGGCTCATGAATTTTGGAAGATACATCACATTTTTTTCCAAGTCGTCAATGGTGCCTTTCCTGTTCATCAGTAAGGTCTCAGCAGCATATAAGAACTGGGGTCTAACAACAGTTTTGTATTGGCATATTTTGGTGTTCTTCGAAATGAGCTTCTTGTTGTAACGGTTTTGCGACAGTTGGTATGCTGCATTGAGTTTGGCATCAGCTACCGTGTGCAAGCATTTTAATTTCTGCTATCTGGCTGCTTGCTCATCAATTTTGACGTCATTTTACTCTAGAACTACTGATGGCAGTATAAACCAAATCTCTCTTGGACGTCTGTGGCTGAGTTTTTAATGAATTTTGTCAGGAAATGAACACCAAATGTGTCATCAGATATTTTTTACATGCCGACATTGTACAACACGGAGTGTCGAATGGACTTTTTTCCACCCTTTAGAAATCCGACTACTTCTACCAGGTTTGAACCCACTATCTTGGGATCTGGAGGCTGATACAGTACCACTGATCCACAGGAGTAGAAACGTAGCCTTTGACCTCATTTTAATTACCTCCCACTAAGGCGCTACAGTCCCAATGGGTCTTGGCCTACCAAGTGACCGCTGCTTAGCCCAAAGACCTTCAGATTACAATGTGGCATGGTCAGCTCGACAAATGTTTTCTAGACCAAGCTCACCATCAGATGGCTTTTCAACAATTGTAATCATGTAGGCTGAGTGGACCTCAAACCAACCCTCAGGTCCAGGTAAAAATCCTTGATCTGGCCAGAAATCAAACCCTGAGCCTCCAGGTGAAAGGCAGGCATGCTACTATGAGGCTGCGTTCATTCTAACTGGGATTTAGCTTAATCTGCACTGTGGGCAGATACACTGACTCATGTATGGGCATTACATATAGTTAGTGGAATAAAAATTGTAATATCAAGATGTCTAGTCCTGGGACCTTTGTAGGAGAAGGAAAATGGGTCAGCATTAGTAACAACAACAACAACAACAATAATAATAATAATAATAATAATAATAATAATAATGTGTATGTATGTTCAGTCCTCAGCCGGAAGGCTGGTTGAATCCTTAACAGCTCTGCCATCAGCTGCTATAGATGGCCTAGGCATCACTGAAGAGGGAAATGGGGAGTGAGGTAGTTTCCTGTTTGCTTTCCCCACTGAGCGAGAAGTTGCTGTTGCATATCATTCTGCTAAGCCCACTGAAATGCATGCACCAACATTTTCATACCATTCATAGCTGGGACTAGCAGCATAAGGAATGGCATTACTAGTTGCTCTTACCTCGGTCACTTTCATATTGTCAAAGCCAAGGATAAGACAGAGACAGATCAATGAAAGTAACAAAATCTCTCTAGTCCACACCGGAAGATACAGTGCACTGTAAACACTAGGTCTCGCCAGCAAAGATACAATAATAATAATAATAATAATAATAATAATAATAATAATAATAATAATAATAATAATAATAATAATATGTGTCACAGTGTGCACCTGCAACCCCACAGGTATGGAAAATGTGGTAGTAGTAGAAGAAGAAGACTACCGCACAAGATAATATGTGCCTCAACAAGAAGCAAACTGAGTATATGGTATCAGATACACAAGAAGTGGGAACCATCAAAGTAAACGGTGATGACCAGCTGCGAGTGAGAAAGTTTAAAAACCTTGGTTCCATGATGGCTGACGACAGCTGATTCACTGACAAGTTCAACACAATAATTAATGCAGCCTGGACGAAATAGTGAACAACAACTCCAGCCACTTTCAAACCACAGGATGAAATACTAAAATTAAAAAATCTACCATATAGCCATCCATCTGTTGCACTCTATGGCTGCGAATGTTAGCTGACTATGACTGAAACAGAAAGCCGACTTAACGCAATGGAATGAAAGATGTTGAAGTGGACAGTGGGCAGCACTAAATTACATGGCATTTCTAACGACAGCATCAGGAAATGGTTTGGCATTGTACCCATTAATGAGAAAATGCCCAATGGTTTGGGCACATTTCATGAGCAGGAGCTGACACACTTGCAAGATGGGCTACATTCTAGAGGTCATCAGCAGAAGACCAAAGGGACAACCTAAGCAACTGTGGGCCAATACACTTCATAAAGACTTCAAGAGCGTGAATATCTATCCAGATGTGGCCAAGAAGGCCAAGACAAGACAGGACCAAATAAGAAATGTGGTAATGCGAGAAACAGTAGGTGTATGAGGAGTGGGAGAGAGAGAACAATCAAGACTGAGGTGGTATTGAGCTCGTGAAAAGAATGGGAGGAATGAGGATCCTAAAGTTGAAGCTTGAATATAAGATTAGAAGAAAAAGATTAAGAAATAGAACCAGGAAATGTTGGAGCAAATGAATTAAACAAGACCTAAGAAAGAGAGTGGCAAACTTTCAAGACATTTTTGATGAAGAGTTTTGGAAAGACAGGCAGAGCTGAAGATCAATGATCCACAACCCAATCCAAGTTCAAAGTGGACGAGGGGAATGTTGATTATGATGATGTAATGCTATAATAATTTTGGAGAACTTCCACTTTACTTGATTGTTTATGATATAGTTATGCTGTGATGTTCATTAGATGTTTACAATAAATATTTACAATGATTATATAAGTGCATAGAAATTATGTAGCTTATATTTTATTCTTGGAAGCTGAACAGGGTGTTGGGGAGGGGGATCTGTAATCATGTAATATGTAGTTTTTAAGTTTTTAAGACTTGCCAAAGTGTAATTCCAAGAAAAGAAAATCTCTTGAGTTTAGATCTATTTGAAGTACTGAAGCTTAAATATATTGAGAGTCACTGATTGTTACATTTTTTAATATTTTATTTGTGTTTGGAAGTATGTTGTTTTCTGGAAAGTTTTGTGGAGAATATTTGAATAAGTTATTTAATATGCTACCTAACTTATAATTCATCTTTGCACCAGAGGATGTAAAATCTTTTTCTGTAACATGGTGTTGTAGGACAAGACCAAAGATAATATCAGTTAGTCAGTTTTAGCTGTTTTAAGCAATGGGGCCCTAAATTATGATGAGAACCTCAAATGATATTATTACAAATATTTAACAGATGAAGGTTCTGTCATGAAATTCACATAATTAATGTATAATGTGTTAGGGGCACTATCTAGGTTCTGTATTATTCTGAAAATATGTTCAGAGGGAATGAGAAGCTATTTTAATGTGACAAACTCCCTTACAGTTTAGGAGAGCTGTATTCAAATGGAATTATTTTTCCCAGTTTTATTGGATTTTTGGAGTGCAGAGCACTTAAATATATTTTAAACTTCAAGTTTTATGTCCAATTATGTTATTAGAAATGGGTCTAGCAGTCTTTAATCAGTCATGTGTATTTAAAACTAACCTAACATAGCTGAGTAGACTGCCTTATCACAAATAAGATGCTTTATAGAACCACTATTTATTTACTAATATTACATAATCCCATACCAGGCAAAGTATTTTAAGTCCCGTTTCCTAAACTTTACAGGAGGCAACAAAAACTGATATCCTGATACCAAAACAAATCATTGAATTGTACTCCAAATTAATTAATAAACTTTATTCTTGCTTTCTGTTTCATTTTCTTCAGTGCATGAATCATCTGTTGACCTTGCAAGAGCATTGCACAACTGAATTTGATTAAAACCGCACTCTAACAGTAATATTTGGTTAGATCACAGACACAATGACCGAGCATAGCGGCTAAGTTTGTAAGTGACAGTTACAATGTTTTGTACTCTTACTTATGATTGCTACCATGGCACTTACAAGGCACTTTAGTTATTTATAAGATCATTTATTTGACAAGTAAAAGTGTGGGAATGAATTTTATTGGTGCTTAAGACATTTAACAAGGATATTCCCACTAAAATAAAGACTACAATTCCAATATAATTGGTTCATTATTGGAAACTGTAAATTTTCCAACTAACTCATTCTTTGTTGCCAGCATTTGGAATTGAAATCTATAACAACATAAAAGATTGCCGTAAGCTCTTTACCTAATATTGAACCATTTGGGTGGTTACTATACTTTGCCTCTTATGGGTTGATATATTGTAGTCATTTCCAAAATGTTTGTTTTCCTGACCATGTAAGGAATGTTATTGAGTTCTCAGATTGTTTTAAGGTGGTACTCTGACAGTAGAAATGGCAGAAGAAAGTGAAATTTTCTGATCAGAATCTGAATATTTTATATTGACTCCAGACGTACAACGTACTGTAAAAGCTTATTGATTATTTTCAGCTCACTCCCCTTTCCTCTATTGTTTCTATCATCATGGTAGTTCTTTAAATGTTTTAATGCCTGGATATTTCCTAATTTGATTATTATTGTATTTATTATAGATATTAATTATATTTAGTTATTATGTCTGACCTTTCAAAGTAGTTGTATCATATTTGTATAGTTTTATAAATACCATCATTTCATTGAGACTTCAGGGTTTTTCTTCCCAAGTTAGCCAGAAGTGCTCAGTGTAGGCTAAAAGACTTGAAAATGTGTCATATTATATGTCCCCATCGTTTTTTGTCAACTGGAAGCAGAGATATTGACTTTCAATTGTGATTCTAATTACTACTGGTATGAATGTTATTCAAATAGTAGTAATATGAAATGTGTGCATGTTTTGAGTCAGAATTGTAAAGTGATAAGTGCATAATTGTTGAAGTAAAATGTTTGTGGACTGTTTGGCAGCCTCTTGTTTTCCTCATTTATTTTAATTTATTTAATTTATTTGCTATAATATGGAAATATACTGTTCCATAATTTTCGATTGGAAGTCTTAATCCTATATTTCACATTGTTTGATCTGTACTAAAGAATGTACTAAAAAAGTTGAAGAAAGAGAAAATCGGAAATCTAGGTAAATAGCACATGCTAAAGCTGACAGTTAAGTCATTAAGGATGTACAAGACAATCCAGATAATGATAGCATTGGGTATTATCTAGAACCCAGTAAGTATGTAGAATTTCATCAGGGTGGTCATTTTTCTTATGGTCGGTGCCAAGAGTTGGCGTATCCTTTGACTGCTACTTATCATCTAGTCAAAGTAAGAATTACATGTGTATTGTTTAATATCTGTAAACCAGATACATGTTCTTTGATCATTTATAAGAATAAGTGTTTATATTTTCATGAGTGTTTAGAATGCTGAAGTTTTATCATCATCATAGTCTGGTTTCTTGGCTGATTGGTTTGCATACCGCCTTCAGTTCAGAGGGTCCTGGGTTTAATTTCTAGCCAGGCCAGGGATTTTAACTGTGAATGTTTAATTCCCATGGCTTAGGGACTGGGTGTTTATGTTCATCTTAATACACTTCTTGTCACATACACACAACAGATCACACTATGAACCACCGCAGAAACACACAATAGCGAATACTTCCCTCTGCGTAAAATTGCTGTCAGGAAGAGCATCCTGCTGATGAAATGTCGTCTGGCTTTTAGTGCTGGGATATCCCAGGATGGGTTCGGCTTGCCAGGTGCAGGTCTTTCTATGTGACTCCTGTAGGCGTCCTGCGCATCGTGATGAGGATGAAATGATGATGAAGACAACACATACACCCAGCCTCCGTTCCATTGAAATTAACCAATAAAGGTTAAAATCCCCAACCCGGCCGGGAATCGAACCCGGGACCCTCTGAACCAAAGGCCAGTGCGCTGACCATTCAGCCAACGAGTCGGACATCCTGCTGATAAACTGGGCTAAACCCACATTCAGTGCTGACCGCAATAAATTGGGAAGGTCGTAACGGGTATACCCAGTACGTGCTGAACAGAAGGGCCAAGCGAGTTAGCTAAGCAGTTCGAGTCACATAGCTTTGAGCTAGTATTTGGAAGGATTCGAATTCCACCAGTGGTAGCCTTTAAGATGGATGTCTACGGTGTTCCATATTCACATCAAGCAAATTCTGGTGCTGTACCTTAATTGAATCAATTATTTCAGAAAGCAGTCAAGTGCCAAAAAATGAAAAAATTAGTTAATTGCAGAATATGTTACTAGGAGGGTATACGCACATTTTGGTGCTGAAACCAGTCAAGAAATGTCCTCATATAATGGTCAGGCATTACGTTGAATTTCGTATTTAGTTCAGAAACCAGTTAAGTGACACCACTTGGCTGGTTTCTGCAGTAAACTGCTGATACATTTTGTGATGTGCCGCACCTTGCCGGTTGGCACTGCTGCTCTGAATCCAGAATAGCTAGCTGTTTAGCTGTTTTTATTATCATTGTTGTGTTTCTTGAATGGCATATTCGTAGTTTTCTGAACAACTGATTGAAAAAGTGTTTCTTTTGTTTAGTGCAGTGTTTTTATAATAGTAGAGATATGTCTGAATGTTCAGAAGACGAACCTGTATCAAAAAGGAAATGAGGAGTGGTAGACACACAAACTCACACGCGTAATATTATTCGAAATACCAGGATAAAAGGGGAAGGTTATCTTTCTTACTCAGGAAAGGAAATACCTGGTCTGAGCCCTACATTATTCTTGGTTATTGTTTGTTTTATGTGCCCATCAATATCAAGAAGATACGTGACCTAAATGCCTTAAAACCTTACATGATAGGATATGAACAGTTTTAGGACAGCATTTTACAATGGCCTACTACAGGGTCAGAATATGGTGTGGAGTTTGTTTATGAGAATTAATTACCTCCTGTCATAATAAGCAGGCATTGCTGATTTCATCCTTTTAATAATTATATTTTTAAACCTATTCACATATTTTCTGTTTACACAAATATGGAGTTTATGACAAAATCCTTTCAAAATTCAAGAATTATCCCACAAAAATATGTTTGCTACACTCTTTTATTTCAGAAACCAGTTAAATGAAAAATGTTTCAGATTTTTTTACAGCAAAGTTAATAAGCACAAACTAGCTTTCCTTAGATAGAAAGTATTAAATGGTATAATACTTTCAAGCTAAAATATTAAAACCCCTACCATAACATTTTGTCTGTTGCTAGACAATATCTTTCATTTTCTCAAAAATGACAGACTTGGCGCTTGACTTGTTTCTGAAATAATCGATTCAATTAAGGCCACAAATGCTACCTTTCCCCTCTTTACGTCACCAAAAACCCCAATGGAAGAAATAAGAAGATATACAAACAAATCAGTCAGATAAATTAGCAATTAACTAATAAGGCGCAATGTGATAGTGCAATGTTAAACCACTAGCAAATAAAAAATACGGAAGGTTGTGGGTTTGACTTCCACTGATGTCTGGTAGTCCATATTTGCTATGTACTAAACATCTCTTAGACATGTACTTTATGTACCAGACACAACCTAAAAAAGGCAAAAATCTAGTTCAAGTGCAATACTGTCGTGAAAACTAAATACTCAAATAATGACTTAGTTTATACTCACTTGGTGAGAAAGTATGTATTTTGAGAAAATGTTAATCTTTAGCAGTTTTCTATCAAACAGATGTTGGTAAATCACCATGATTCACAATTAAATAATTTTACTGTCTGTATGGTCTTCATTATTGAGAGAACAGAGTGCTTTTACAGTTTGAGTGTGTGAGTTACATGTTGGTATGAATTATGTGTTAATCCCATGCTCTTTTTGTCTGCTGAGTGTTTGGGAGAAGTAAGGAGATATGCAATCCAACTTGTCAGAACAGCAATTGGCAATTAACTAATAAGGTGCATTATCTTTGGAACATTTGAGTTGCATATTCAATTTGATTAAGAGTACATGGTTTGTTTAATGCTCTCCACTCCCAATGTTTTGTTATCTCACTCTTAATTACTTTTTGCAGTATCTTGCAGAAGAACATCCTTGCATGTGGAAATTTTATGGTACCAATTTATAAAATGTATTAAAAGCTATCTAAAATGTGTTTCCGGTGTCTTACAAGGGTTGTATGGATTATATTTCAACAATGTGCAATGTTTTCAGAATCATTTATGCTTTCTGATTTGAAATAATACCATTACTAGATTCACAGACCTATGTGCTTGTCTTTCAGGTTCATTTGTAAATACAATTTGTCCATGTGAAAAGCTCAAATATAATCTCTTTCTTCATTACCACTACTATTTTATATTTCTGATTTTTAATTACGTGTCTCCTAAAACTATGAAAACTGTTATCATCAGTCTCCAGGTATTCAGACTCATTATCAAATGAAATCAAACTTGTCAGTATCAACCAAGCAAGTTGACTATGCATTCTGAGGCTTATAGCTGTTAGCTTGCATTTGGTAGATAGTAGGTTCGAAGGTGAAGATGATTTCCCGTTTTTACACCAGGCTATACCATAATTAAGGCCACGGTCATTTCCTTTCCTTCTAGCTCTGCCGTATCTCATTGTCACATCTACTACAATGAACAAGAGAAGTTTCCCTTACCTAACATGATCAACTTCTAAATCAACATAGGATGAATTCTCTTTCTAATAACCACATTGTTAATTTCAACCAAACTGAAGCAAGAAGATTATGACAGACACTGCATAATGTTTTCTTAAGCTTTTTATGTATAGGCATTTTTGTCATCAAGAAAGGGCAGTAGGATTTTATTTTTGTTTGTAATATTTTGTATTCTGAGAAATGAAGAAATAAGAATTCTGAACTCTGCTGGAATATTTTTTTATGTTTGTAATAATTTTTTTAGGGAAATGTCAAGATATGTGGAACTGTAAATGAACATTGCAAGATGCGAGAAATTGTTTTTGAAGTGATTTTTTTAATATATATACATTTTATGCAATTGATCATTTAAATCAATGTCAGCAAGTGTGTAACTTGACTAAATGTTAACTTGAGGTTTGTAATGTGATTTAAAAATTTAAAAGGTTCTTTAAAATGAGGCATCCTGTACCACATGTGTGGTTTCCAATGATGAAATTTTTGGTGTTGTAATAGCAATGTTTCAGAACTTGTGTAATTGCTAACAATCTTAAAATGACCATATATGGTCAAGGTGTTCCTGTTGGCGAAAAGGAACGGGAATCTAGTGTAAGTTTGATCTTATTGGTTAATTGTGATCGGGCCATTTCCAGTCTTCTGCCAGCTTCAGAAAATTGATGCGTGTGCTCGGCGTCATTTACATCCGACCACCCTAGCGAGCGCGTGCGCACGGGGGCTTCCCCCGGGAACTCCTGTTTTATTGGTAAGTGTTATTTCAGTGCTATTTTGATGTCATTCTCTATGTTTTCTGATTTTGTTTGATTTAATTTAATTCCTTTTGCGTTTCGGTATTTATTTGCTTAATGTATTTTTTCAAGTTTTAATTTTAATGTGTCCGAGTTTGCCCTAGATTCCCGTTGCCATAATTTCAGTTCTTTCACCTACTTTCGTTTTAAACTATACATTATCACGTAGCATCACCTTTCTATGTTAAATCAAGTTTTTCTCTAAGTTACTTAAGTATGTCTTAATTCCGTGTCATGGAACTGTATTTTGTTAAAGTCTTTTAAGCACCCTGGAATTGTGAATTAAGTATCAGTTGATATGTCATGGCTTTGTTTCTTGTATTATTGGTTTTGTTAATGTTAATATGATGAGTTTCGAGGTGATGATCGTAAACCTTTTCTCCCCCATAACGCCATACCTTCCCATGGACCTCATAGGGTTCCTGCACCTTCCACTCTCCTTTCTTAGTTGTCATTTTTAGGCCTGTAAAAGTTCCCTTGTATATGATTTAATTTTGCGTATTGATAGTTACCGGCACTGCATTATTTTACTATTTCTTTATTTATATTTTATGTCAGTATTATTATTTTGATTATTATCATTCTTAATTTGGCTATTCTCTATTATTATTATTATTATTATTATTATTATTATTATTATTATTATTATTATTATTATTATTATTATTATTATTGTTATTATTGTACGTGTAGTCACGAAACACCGCTACAAAAATGTTGCAAAAAATGTATTCATAAACTACTAAAATATGAATACCTAACCAGTGTGATGAAATATGATGAAAGATCTAAGATATCCAAGAAAACTAGTCTGTAAGTCCATTATAAACTAATTTTCTGGAAGCGTTGATATTAAGATTTTGACTAACTGTCAAAATCAGTTTCTCGCCAACATATTACAATAAATGTTTGCCGGAAAGTGAAGATGAGAATGTAAAGAGATATAATTGTAGTATTATTATCTAATTTTTAAGTATTTTGTTTATACCCAATGTATTGTAGTCAAGAAATGATTTCAACAGCCAGCTCAAGAATGGATGACCTAGGATTGATTCCAGTTCTGACCACTCATATATTTCTCAGCAGTTTCCATATTCTGCCATTTTTTAAATAAATACCCTAATTGCTGCATTATGCTTTCCTATTTTGTATGTAGACATTACACTTATCATTATTACATCAATACTGTGTCCGTAGGGCTACAAATGGAAGTCTCCACAGTCCTATTTGGGCTCAGTTCAGTTTTTACTTTTGAACGATGCAAAAGTTCGACCTTTAGACACCGCAAAAGTGGGATTTACTATATAGTTGCAATTTAAGATGTCATGGGTGCTGTTTCTGCAGATCTCATCTAAAACGACATTACGTTGCTTGCTTCAGTTGAATTTGGATGAAAATGGCAACTATCCCTGTTTTAATTGCCCTGATCCCCTTTATCACAGCCTGTCATCAGATGGTGTGTCCGACTCGTTGGCTGAACGGTCAGCGTACTGGCCTTCCGTTCAGAGAGTCCGGGTTCGATTCCCGGCCGGGTCGGAGATTTTAACCTTAATTGATTAATTCCTACGGCACGTGCAGGTCGCCTACGGTGGTCAAATAGAAAGACCTGCACCTGGCGAGCCGAACCCGTCCTGGGATATCCCAGCACTAAAAGCCATACGACATTTCATCAGATGGTGTTAATTGTATGCCCTATCTTTGCAATTTATTTTCTACTTCAAATGAAATGCTGCTTCTTTATGTGCTGTTTTTTTTTTTTTTTTTTTAATTTAATACTTCAGGAGAAGTGATCTATTGTTACATACTTTCAACATCTTCCTGATTTTATCTTTTTATATTTTCACAATCTCTTTCATTATTGTAGCTCTTTATTCTGCTTGTAGATATTCTTCTAATTATTCTCTTTCCAAAGTAGATAAATTTTGAATATATTAACATTGTTATATATGGTACATCACATTGTTTGGCTGCTGCTTGTTATGTGCTGATGTCCTTCTGACACCATCAGACTTTTGATATATTCTCAGTTAATTACTGAATTCCCTGGCATAAAGTTTACTGAAATTTGTTAGCTCAGATTTTTCCTGTCATATTTGTTTAACTGCACTCTTTCAGGTTATTGTAGACAGGTCTGCATACATTTCTACTTCAACAGAGAGAGTAATTGTAAATAAGAATCTGTTATGAAAAAAAAAAAAAAAACTCATGGCACAACAGCCCTGAAGGCCCATGGCCTACCGAACGACCGCTGCTCAGCCCGAAGGTCTGCAGATTACGAGGTGCCGTGTGGTTGGTGTGACGAATCCTCTCGGCTGTTATTCTTGGCTTTCTAGACCGGGGCCCCATCTCACTGTCAGATAGCTCCTCAATTGTAATCATGTAGGCTGAGTGGACCTTGAACTAACCCTTGGATCCAGGTAGAAATCCCTGACCTGGTCAGGAATTGAATGCAGGTCCTCCGGGTAAGAGGCAGGCACGCAAACCTTACCCCACGAGGTTGGCGACCCGTTATGAAGCAATGGATTATATCTTAAGCAAAGAGAAACCAATACAAAAACCAGTGTAGGAAGAGGGAGAAATAGAAAAGGAAAAAAAAAAAAAGCAAGGACAATCTCCACATCTTCGTACACTGCTGTCCTCATCAATTCTAGTTTTTTTTATATCTTTGACAATCTTGTTTCTGCTTCCCAGCTTCATCAGGAAGGCGGGTTTCAACACTCACCGAGGAGCCATCTTGACGAATCTTCATTCTTCTTGAGAAAAATTTGAGACAAAGAAAGCCAGATAAGCACAGGAAAAAAGAAAGGGACCAAAAAGGTAAAGATGAATACAGTTGGTAAAAAACTAGAAACACAACAGGAGGAAAGGCACCCAACAAGGTAATATAAATGATGGAAAAGAACACACAAACAAATCAAGTTATATATAGAAAGATAGGAACATTGAAAGAAGCACATAATAGGATAAACGCAATGACTGCTCAATGAGGGAAGAGGGAGAAATAGGAAGACTGATGATGGTTTTCCATGGTTTCCCATTTTCACACCAGGCAAATGCTGGGGGTGTACCTTAATTAAGGCCATGGCCGCTTCCTTCCCACTCCTAGCCCTTTCCTATCCCATCGTCGTCATAAGACCTGTCTGTGTGTGCGACATAAAGCCACTAGCAGAAGAAATAGGAAGAAAACACAAAAGGATGAGAACAATTTTTTTTTTAACTTAAATTTTGTATGGTATATGTTTTTCTTAAAACTACCACCATACAGGCTATGAAGTGCCTTGGAGAAAGTGGAAGGTAAAGACTTTCACTATCCATAACCTTGGCGCTAAATGTGATAGAGTCATTAGCACTGTGGCTGGGCTGCCTATGTCTCCAGGAATTAACCTGTTACTAATTTTTGGTGTAAGCCAAGATAACATCGAGGCCATGTGCTGCTCCAGAAAGAGAAATCTTGTTTCTTACATTTTTTTACTGCCTTCCGCAAAAACCAAGCACGTCTTTACCATCTCGGTGTGACAGCCGCTGAATACAGCAAATTTCAATAAATTTTGTTTAAAACATTCACTCTTTCGTATATGACTACATTTTCTATCTCAGATTTTTCCTCTGGGTTATTTGGTTTGAAAAATAGGATAATTCATTAATTTCATAGTTCTGTGAAAACTCCTGGCCTAGAAAGCCAAGAGTAACGGCCGAGAGGATTCATAGTGCTGACCACATGACACCTCGTAATCTGCAGGCCTTGAGGCTGAGCAGGTGTCACTTGGTAGGCCATGGCATTTTGGGGACATTGCACCATGGGGTTTGGTATTTTCTGAGAAAACTAAACAGTGAGAATTTATTTGAAAAATACCATTTTAAAAATATATCTACCTTAAGCGATGAATACATATTCTCAAATTACATTCTTTCCATTAGTCATATTCTACGAATCATATTTTCACATGAGTTTGAGAGTAAATAATGCATTTAAATACTTTGTATTTCTTTTAGCCAACTTTTCTCCTTTCCAGGAATTTGTAAGTTAGCAGTGGGATTTAGACAGTCCTAAATCTTTTTTATACAATTCAACCAATAGAGTTTGAAAAACTGTACTAAATATAACAATGTATAAGAATATTTAACCCAAATAATGCTTGATATATGATTACAATGTTGTTTGTCTGACTAGAATTTATTTCTTTTCTTTTAGATCAATTAAGATTTTGGCATGGCATCCAAAACGTTGTAGGAAGTTCTCACATGGGATATGCTGCAGCAAACAAAATGAATATTGTTAACAATCGCAACTTCCACTTGGTTGAGGGAATGTTTGGTCCATTCCCATGTGATACTTGTGGAAAGAAGTACAGATACAAAAACAATCTTTACAGGCATGTAAAACATGAATGCGGAAAAGAACCAGGATTTAAATGCCCTCACTGTCCTCACAAGACAAAGCGCAAAGATAACTTACAAGAACATATGAGACAGAAACATGTTTCATCTTATGATTAAAATGTATACAGTATGTTATTGCAGTTTCCATTGCTCTCAATACAGTGTGGACTTCATCACTTCATCACTACATTTTTTATTTTTATGTTTGTTTGTTTGTCAGAGAACCAAAATACAGTTCTTATTTAAAGTTTACATGTGTAGATGTACTTGTTATAAGCTGCAGGTATCAAGAGAAGTATTTTCCAATGAACCCATACAAAAAGAAGTATACATTTAACATTTTGTATATCTTTACTAAATCATGTCAAAGTTTACCTTATGTTACAAAAGAAAATAAATATACATTTGGAAATGGCACTTCTTTTTCTTTTTCATCTTCATCTTCTTTCATTACAGCCTCTGTGCAGATCCTCTTATCCCCTCTCTCCTTCTCTCCCATTCTTCAGTTGAAATTTCAGTAGCCTCTTTTCTTGTCTCGCCCATTGGTGCTTCTCTATCCTATTCCTGTACCTTCCTGAGTTGTTCAGCTCTGGCATATTGGTTCGTGTATATTTCTCCGGTTCTCTGTCCCTTCCACCCAGCTCTCATCTCAGTCCAGTCCTTTCACAGTTCAACAGTCCACTTGGCTTCCATCATTCCTCTCGCCCTACCTGTTGTCTCCCATGCTCTTCTGTTCATTCACTCCGCATGATCATTCTCTTCATGTCCATCCTGATCACATGTCCAGCAAGTCTTGCTCTTTTGAGTCTTATTTTTTCTGAGATCATCCTCATGTTTCGGTACAGTTCATCCCTTGATCTTCGTTCCCATCTTTCACCTCCTTTTCTTGGTCCCAGTATCTTGTTCAGGATTTCTCTCTCTTCTTTCTCCAGTTGCTCTTTTAATATTTAAAAAAAAGTTATTTGCTGTACTTCCCACTAACTACTCTTATGGTTTTTGGAGACACCAAGGTGCCAGAATTTAATCCTGCAGGAGTTCTTTTACGTGCCAGATATCTACTGACATGAGGCTGACATATTTGAGCACCTTCAAATACCACTGGACTGAGCTAGGATCAAACCTGCCAAGTTGGGGTCAGAAAGCCAGCGCCCCAACCATCTGAGTCACTCAGCCCAGCAGGTGCTCTTTCCCAAGCCTTCCTAGTGTCATAATCTTGACAGCGTTCAGTACCACGTTTCTCACTGTTGCCTTGTAGTGCGTGAACTTTATGCCCGTTGATATGTTTCTTTAATTGTACACTTCTCTGGTTGGAAGGTAGGCAGTCCTCATCTTTTTCACCCTCTCTTTTATACCCTCACTGCTCCAGTTCCTTCCTGTTATATATTCTCCAAGTTACTTTAACTTTTCTACCTTCTGCATGGTGTCTTCTGACATTTTCCAATCCCTGGTGATGTTCAGAGTCTTTCTCTTGTCATAGGCGATCTGTAGTCCTACCCTTCTGGGCTATCTTGCTCATGCTGTTAAATTGTTTCTTTTCATCTTCTTCTGTCTCACTTACTATGACTATGTCCTCCGTAAAGGCTAGGCAGTCCCCCTGTGCCCTGTTATCCTCCTTGTCTCACATGTGTATCTTTGATATCCTCATCGTGTCATTTGTTGCCCTCCATTGTTTGTTAACTTTGGCACTATAAACACTATGAACATTTGTACAATGAAGGGCTGGGCTGAGTAGCTCAGCCAGTAGAGTACTGTCCTTCTGAGCCCAACTTGGCAGGTTCGATCCTGGCTCAGTCCGGTGGTGTTTGAAGGTGCTCAAATACATTAGCCCTGTGTCGGTAGATTTACTGGCACATAAAGGAACTCCTGCAGGACAACATTTCAGCACCTTGGAGTCTCCAAAAACCATAAAAATATAGGTCGTGTGACATAAAATCAATTACATTATTATACACTGAAGGTAAATATAACTTATTTTTCCTGCTTATTTTTTGTGATCATCACTTTGTGTGGGTTTGGCTCAGTTTTATGGCTGGATGCCCTTCTTAATGACAACACTGACAGTGATTAGTTTGCCATCATCCTGGTTTGGATACAATACTTGTTTGGTTATTAGATAAAATGTTCATGGTATTGTTTGTCTGCTCTCACTTTAGAAGTCTTTCATCAGGAAACTTTTTGCAGGCTGTAATTATAATGTGCCTAACACACGCCTACCAAACCAAGTGACATTTTCTCAATTGAAGTACAACAGCAAAAAAGATTTGATGTCATTCTAAAGTCTGATATGAATAAGTTCCAGATTGATTTAAACTACTGGAAGCATGTGTTGTCTGATTGACTACAGGTGTTCACAACATTTAGAACAACAGCGACAAAGGTACAATTTTGTAGAGAAGAACAAAAAAGAAATCGGTGAAGAACTGACAGTCAGGTTCTGCAACAGCATGGTGACTTGATGTGCCAGCATTGCGGCAGAGCTTGGTTCTCATAAGTTGTCTAAGAACCCCGTAATTGGCACCGCTGATGCATTTGAAAGACAGTAGAACTCGCCCCTGAATGATTGCCTATGATAGTTATGATCAAATGTAATACCATAATATTTTGAATTGATAGTAGCATTTTCATATATAGAGGGCTGTGTCTGATGAATAACAGAAGGATGCTGTAAGGGTTCCTCATTGGTGACTTTTGACTCTAATGATTATTTGGTTTATTTCTACAATTAATCTAACAATTAATTTAATGCATTCTATTTACCCATTTTACAGTTTCCAATCTTGTTTGTATAAAGCCAGGACAGATAAAGTTTCTTTAATGAAATGGTAGTGTAGGTAAATGAAGGAAGAATTTCCATTATTGAAATTCCCTTTGATAAATCCAAGAATTACTTCTCAAAGTTTGACAGTTTTGCAAACCGTATAATGAAACTCTACAAAAGTCCCTTTTCATATATTATCTCTTTGATTGTAATCATGTTTATAAGCAAAAACCTCAAAAATATTTGGAAATGAAGCCATCATGTTTGAAACTGGCGAGTGTATTTTAATTAATTTTCTTAATGGTGAATATTTACAGTTCAGCATTTGCAACTTAACCGTCATTGCAAGAATTAGAGGTTTGATTCCTTCTCTCAGCTATAGCTCTACCAAAAGGAAATGAAGACCTGTGAAGACCTGGCTGGTTTCAAGCATGCATCCTTTGCTCAAACATTCAGAAATAAAAGGAGATTTTCACAGATGGAAATCATTCTTCTTATTTTTTATGATCTTCTATATAATGTGTATAAAATCATCTTTTTGCTTGTACTTTTTGTATATTAACTTGATACTTGGCTGTTATAGGGCAAGTAATAGCCTATGTCAGGTTTTGTCTGCTCATTTCAGAATCATGGGGAAAACGAATTGATGGTTTTACAAGAAAGTTTAGGATAAGGGCCAGTAACTATCTGCTGTTCAAAAAATTCAGCAGGAAGGGGGCTTCAGAGGAGACCTCAAACTTAAAACTCGATGCATTTCTCTTATGGTTGGTTTTACAGGCTTACAAACTTTATTTTATTCTATACTTTTTTTCAATAAAGCAAAAAATAAGGGAATATCAGTTGTGGCCATATAGAAGTTAAGTCCAAGAGCTGTTAACTAACTCTATAGACAGTTGCTATGGACATCATCCTAGCAGTGTTTTAAAGGCTTTGTACATCATCTCTATTTTTTTAATTTAACCTGATTCTGGGCTTTTATATTTTTATATTTGGTTGGTAGGAAGAAAAAAACTGCTGTATTATTTTTATATTTGGTTGGTAGGAAGAATAAAAGTACTGTATTATTTTTATATTCGGTTGGTAGGAAGAATAAAAGTGTTGTATTATTTCAGTTTTTGGTTTTTTATCTTGCCAAAATGAATGATATAGCACTTGTGTCCATATCTTGATTTCAAGTTTGAGGACAGGTTTTCTTCCCAACATACCTACTAATAGAAATAAAACCTCAGAACATTGAAGACATTAAACCAACAGCCAGATATTTCTAAGTCCCAGTTCTCTGTAGGATGTTCAATAAATGGTCAACAAAAATGTGATTATGCACAGACTGAGTAGCTGTCCCATCAACAAGGGGTATGAAAGCCAGTTCCACTTTGTTTTATTTTAAAAGGACTCTAGAATTAGAATTGTACCTTATTTCATATTTTGAATTATATACAGTATTCTAATTTGCTGACTGGAGGACTTGGCTCTTGCAAGCTGGCTGTTAACCTTCTTCATACTCTTGCTTTAATTTAGAAATGCTGGTAACATATCATGTCAGTAACATAACTTACTTAAAATTAACTCTCTTTATGTAAATGATAAGCAGATGAAGTGGACTGGTCATAAGAAGATAATTCTCTGTTACAGCTGTCCGAACCGAGAGCTGACAACCCTTTGAAATATTCTGGCCTTTTTAAGATAAATTCCTGTATAATTTCCTTGCTGTTTATATAAAGTGCTTTTCTTATCCCCACCCACTGTTGAAAGATATCCACCGGGTGAGTTGGCCGTGCGGATAGGAGCACGCAGCTGTGAGCTTGCATCCAAGAGATAGTGGGTTCGAGCCCCACTGTCGGCAGCCCTGAAGATGGTTTTCCATAGTTTCCCATTTTCACACCAGCCAAATGCTTGGACTGTACCTTAATTAAGACCATGGCCATTTCCTTCCTACTCCTAAGCCTTTCCTATCCCATCGTCGCCATAAGACCTATCTGTGTTGGTGCGATGTAAAACAAATTGTATAAAAAGGAAAAAAAAGATAGCCTCAAATTTCAGTGAGTAAACTTTCTCTGTTTGTGTATTTTCAACTGTTGTCTTCCTTAGTATTTTACTGCTTTCCATCTCTGTATGTGATATTTATTGCGACAGATTATTGAAGTCCTTAAAATTGGAATCACTACCCCGTAATAAAGACTATCTTACTCCGTGCAGATGGACTGACTCAAATGTCTCAAAACTCACCCATGATTGACTCAAGTCTGACTCATTCTGAATTCCTATATAAATGGAATAAATTTCCCAGATGACTTACATTCTTGGTTGCTAGGGCCTTGCCCCATTGCGCCAACCTGGGCTCATCAGCTGGCAGCTAGCACACCTACCAAGACATGTGGCTCGTTGCCAATTGATGAGTCCATGTTGACACGCTGATGCGAGGTGCTGGCAACTGAGAATGAGTTTGCTGGAAAGTTTATTCCATTTATATAGGAATTATGAATTTACGGTTTTTTTTTTGTTTTGTTTTTAAAGAATTTGCTTTGTGTCGCACTGACACAGATGGGTCTTTTGGCAACGATGGGATAGGAAAGGCCTAGGAGTGGGAAGAAAGTGACTGTGGCCTTAATTAGATACAGGCCCAGCATTTGGCTGGTGTGAAAATGGGAAACCACAGAAAACTATCTTCAGGGCTGCCGACAGTGGGGTTTGAACCAACTATCTCCCAAATGCAAGCTCATAGCTACGTGATCCAAGGCGTGTGGCTACTTGCTCAGTATGAATTTACTCATCCAAGACATTTCAGGTTTCCTGTGGGAATCAAAATCTACATCTGACTCAGTCTTGCTAGCTCCACTCTTTATATAACCCAACAGAAGATTCTTGCATTTTTTTGTATTTCTGCGTGCCTTCTGTATTGGTAGCCAGCTTCTAGCATGTTCTAAAGAGCTTCCTTAAAGTGAGCCTCCTCGAGGGTATTGTTTTGCTTGCTGCTGGCCTCACAAACATTGCCACTTCTTGCCGACATTGTAGCAGTGTAACCTTTCACTGCTCCCTGCACTATTGGCCATCACTGTCACATTAAATTAGTTCCATCTTAATATTTGAGATTCTGGTTCCTCTGCTTTCTCTGTCAATGGACCAGCAGATGCAGTTGTGATATTTTCTGAATAGAGACTGATAAAATGTTCTTTTATCTTGTAGGTCTGTCCAGTGAATGGAGTGTCTGTCAAAACGTTGCGGAAGACAACACTGGTGGGTGGTCAACAAACACTGGTGCACGTTTCAATTTCCTCACCAGCAGAAGTTCCCACCAAGGACCAGAACCTCATTTGCAGATACAGCAGGAGAATAATTGTATGTTTGAAATTCGTCCGGTCCGTCGTTATCAGTGCAACCAGTGTTTCAAGCAGTATAAGTACAAACGGGGCCTTAAAAGACATCTCAATCTTGAGTGTGGGAAGGAACCAAAATTTCCCTGTCCATTTTGTCCTCTACGGTCAAAACATAAGGCTGATTTACAAAAGCATATCCGTAAGAAGCATCCCGAATTTAGCAATTTCTCACTGAACTTTTAGTGTTTACTATTCCTTTAATATGAAATTATTATTCCTTTAATATGAAAGTTTATGCAAGTGTTACATTATTATATGAGGTTGATGAAAATAAATTGCTGTTTGAAAACTACCAAGATACACTAAATTAGTGGGGTTTCACATGCCAATTATATGTCCAAACTTTCTTCTCAATTACCATGATTGGCAGAATTCTTTATTTTCAGCATATCTATTCTTATCCGTGTGTCCGAAGCAATAAAGTACACATATGAACATCCCGTGTAAAAATTATCTTTCAGGGAAAAGTAAAGTTGTATATATTGGACAATATATTCATAACAGGTAATTGTCTTTTTAGTCAATGTACAGTTATATAGGAGCGGTCTAGCTGAGGTGATAAAGGCATGCTAGGATGAGGGTTCGATTACCGTATAATCCTGAATACCACCCACCACCGAATAAGACCTGCACCCTAAATTTGAGATGGCATAATACGGAAATGAATAAAAAATCAAATAACTTAAATACCTGTTTAATTTTATTCAAATATGCCACAAATATAAATTCAAACAGCTTACAGTTAATAAAATCATCACAAAAATCATAAATAAAATTGGTCCAATACTCAGGTCATTCACAATTCATCGTCCTCATCTGAAGTTTCACCATAGGAACTTTCGTCGTTGGCATCTTTCCACAAATAGTCGTCCTCATTACCATCCAATGAATTTGAAATTCCACATTTCTTAAAGCTTTTGACACTAGATAGTTGGGAATGCGCACCCATGCGGTCTTGATCCAGCTGCATATTAGTCCGACTTATTAGTCCGACTTCAGGCCTCTTCACTCGTCCGGTTGGTGTTAATGCGTGATCACCATCAGACATCCATTTGGTGTACAACTGTTTCATTGCAGTTTTGAAAGGCCGGTTCACGCACACAACCAATGGCTGTAGAATAGAAGCGAGTCCTCTGGGAATTATTGCAAGATCGTTTTTTCCTTTCCTCATCATATCTTTTACGCCGTCAGTTGTATGTTCTCGGTAACTGTCCAACACAAGCATGTTTCGTTTTTGTAACAAAGCTCCCGGACGATGTTGCCAAATGCACTTCACCCAGTCCTCAACTAATGCACTGTCCATCCAGCCAGACTCGTGTTCTAACAATAACACCGGACGGCAAGTTTCCTTTTGGAAGTGTTTTCCTTTTCAGAACCACATATGGAGAGAGAGTTTGGTTCCATCCGCTAATACGCACAACATTACCGTGCATCGTTGCTTTTTGTTACCACCTGTTCTGATGGTTACACTTTTAGAACCCTTCATATCCACTGTATTTTAACGGCATTTCAAAATAGACTGGTGTCTGGTCAGCATTCCCAATTTGTGATAGCAAATAAGAATTTTGCTTCCTCAAATGAATAATGTGATGCTGAAAGGCCATTAATTTTTCTTCATACGCCCCAGGGAGACGTTGTGAAATAGACATACATCTCCGAATGCACAATCCCTTTCTCTGATAAAAGTTTCGGATCCATCCGCGGCTTGCAGTAAAATCCTGTGTTTTAAGTTCTTTTGAGATCTCTAGTGCTTTCAATTGACACATTTCACTAGAAACACCATATCCTAAGTCATGTTTTTCTATCACAAATTTGTGGAGTTGTTCTTCAATTTCCGGAAACAGTGCACTCCGCCCACGGAACGCTCTGCGATCGCCATTACTTTTTAGAAGTTTTTCCTTCTTCTTCCATCAATCACGAATACACGATTCATCAGTATCGTACTTTCTGCCAACGGCACAATTTCCGCATATTTCAGCTTCGCTTACAACTTTAAGTTTCTCACACACAGTAAATGACCGCAGACACCGTTTTGAATCCATCGCTTACTATCGAGACAGCATTTTCACGGGACAGATACGGAACTCGAATCTGAGTGAGGTAGACTTCTGTAACCAACAGTCTCGACTCTCGCAAAGTACGATATCCCGCGAGATCAGCTATTCGCGCACCCAGCATGCCAGCAACACTTGTGAAACAAATGACAATTTTTCCAGCGGCTTTCGTATTTACCGCATATTTACCCATATTCTTTGATTTACCATATTTCATTACCTTACATTTTGCTTTTACGTACCACTGTAACTGTATCGAGAAAAATCAATCTTGTTTTCTGGAACGCAACTAAAACACAATAAGACCTGAATGCCCAATTACATGTGGAATATTGAATACGGTAACCGTATTCAAATCTATTTCAATACTCCATGTAAACGTAGTAAATATTTATGAGAATGAACCGCTTGAATATGACCCGCGCCCAAAATTTAGAACCAGAATTTTGGGGGAAAAGTTCCGGGTGGTATTTGGGATTATATTGTACTCATCAGGAAGTCAAAAAAATTAGAAACAAGTTTTCAACTTAAGGAGAGGTACATGGTGGTTCATTCAGCGTACACCAGAAGTGAGTGCCAGTTTAATCCTCAAGGGCAGAGGCGGCTGGGTATTGGAGCTAACCGCTCTATCCCATGTAATGTCAAGGTAATGGACAGTAGTGGCCTTTTATCACCACGGGCATCGGATCCCCAGCCGGCAGCCTTTAAGTTGTAGCTGAACACTTGCGTTTGACCCTTAACACCCTTGAAAGCTGTTAACGGCACAGGTTGTTTCCAAGCTGGCTCTTAAATGTTCACTTCCACAGAAAAGCATCTGTTTATAGACTCATTTTAAAAATCAGGCTTCCACAATAAACTTAGACATAGTTACGTAAAATCCTAAGAGCACTGAAGAGAACTAAAACATACACATACTGCGTTAAGATACTAGGATACAGTGAAGACATCATGGAGGATGAAAGATAGTTTACAACAATGCTTGGGTTGAGGATGTCCATCTCCTTTACTTAGAAGATGGTCCTGCAAGATTGGAGGGTGAGTACCGGTAATACCATGATTCAAAGACCCTCCGCTCATTTGGGTGCGGACTAGGGATCCATTGGCCGTGATGACCATACCTTTCATTTTTCCAAGGGCTTTCATGGCCTGTATAATGATGGCTTCTTCTTCTCTTTTTAAGACTGAAAACTAAAAAAATAAGGCAGTAACATTTGCAAGGACAGATTAAAGTGAATAAAGGGTCTAATATTTTTTTTAATTCATGCTCTGACTTGCTACTGTTTTAACCTTTTTTCCTAACCACTTAAATAGTCATTCTGTAATAATGTGAAAAGTAGAGAAAAGGAAGTTCACAGGAGTACCCTGAAAGTCATAAGGAAAGTAAGTGTAGCATCGTGGCCAGAATTCTATACTTTAATGGATAAAAACAATTCAGGTAAGTTAAATAGGTAGTGATAATGGTGTTGGTCATAATGTTGATGGTGTATGTTGTTGTTGTTGTTGTTGTTGTTATTATTATTATTATTATTATTATTATTATTATTATTATTATTATTATTATTATTATTGTCCGCCTCTGTGGTGTAGTGGTTATTGTGATTAGCTGCCACCCCTGGAGGCCCGGGTTCGATTCCCGGCTCTGCCACAAAATTTAAAAAGAGGTGCAAGGGCTGGAACGGGGTCCACTCAGCCTCGGAAGGTCAACTGAGTAGAGGTGGGTTCGATTCCCACCTCAGCCATCCTGGAAGTGGTTTTCCGTGGTTTCTCACTTCTCCTCCAGGCAAATGCCGGGATGGCACCTAACTTAAGGCCACGGCCGCTTCCTTCCCTCTTCCTTGTCTATCCCTTCCAATCATCCCATCCCCCACCAAGGCCCCTGTTCAACATAGCAGGTGAGGCCGCCTGAGCGAGGTACTGGTCATCCTCCCCAGTTGTATCCCCCGACCCAATGTCTCATGCTCCAGGACACTGCCCTTGAGGCGGTAGAGGTCGGATCCCTTGCTGAGTCCGAGGGAAAAGCCAACCCTGGAAGGTAAGCAGATTAAGAAAGAAAGATTTTTTTTTTTTTTTTTTACAAGCAAATGGACCACTAAGGATCAAGCTACAACTTCATTTCTTTCTCTCCGTGCGGAGTTTTCTCTGTGTCGAATACTCCTTCATGCGTTCGCGGGCCTGCTTCTGCTGTTCATCTGTCCAGGCTCTTTCGGTCTTCCTAGTTCTTCCTGCAGCTTGAACTCCTTCCAAATTCTTCAGTGTGTTCCTAAATGTATTATTATTATTATTATTATTATTATTATTATTATTATTATTATTATTATTATTATTATTATTATTATTATTATTATTATTATTCCTGGCTGTATGTGTGCCCACAGTATGGACACTGCAAAGTACGGTCTGCTTTTGTGACTGGAAGAGAGTTTTCCCTCCGCTTCTCTATCGGGGACACTGGAATGTTGTAGTAGTAGTAGTAGCAGTAGTCGTAGTAGTTAATGAGGAGCTGAAAATCCTCTTCATCTTTTCATCCTTTAGAAGTAAAAGAATAGAGGAATTCAGACATGTTTTTTTTTTCTTTCAAAAGTGTATATTTTGACCATCTGTCTATCCATTTATTTATTTATTTATTTATTTATTTATTTATTTATTTATTTATTTATTTATTTATTTATTTATTTATTTATTTATTTATTTAGTTCCTTGTTTGCAACTGATGTAGAGTCACTCATAAAAAAGTGAGTGCATGGTATTTATTGTATGTTCCTTGCATTTAAATTTAATCAAACAATTTTAATTATTGTCAAAATATAATTCACTTCCCATGTAGATACAAATTCTGTAGATACCCACAACTAACGTTATATGTTGTTTCTGAGGAAAGTGTACTTGTGAGAAACTACTACAAGTGTTCATTCATTTTTTTGTTGTTTTTTTTTTAGTCTTTGTACATTTTCTTGATCACTTTTTTCCATTTTATATGTAACATGCTTGTACTATAAAATTCTTTAGATAACAACTCCATCCCTGTTCTCCCTGAAACAAATATTTATGCCCCCTTTTTACATCAGATGTTATGAATTTACTAGAAGGCAATGTATGATCTGAAGATTACAAATTTGATGAAAAATTCAAGTGTTTATGTTTGGTTTGAAATGTTGTTAATTGTATTCTCAAAAACCCATTTTCTTTTCGAAAATACATCATTTGTTCAGAATGCTGTAAAAGAGTGGATTCAGAAAATTAGAATTGTATTACTATACATCAGTAAAGTATTTCTTCTTCTTCTTCTTCTTCTTCTTCTTCTTCTTCTTCTTCTTCTTCTTCTGAGAGAAGAATGGAGTAATATAAGGATTAAGTTGAAGAAAATTGTTTCATTGTAATATCCTGCCGGAAAATTCTTCTTCTCAAGTCACTGTCAAACAAGAGAAGCATGATCTTAAAGATATAACTATAAAAGGGGAACAGAGCCAAAACTGTTACACCAGTTTTTGATGAGCCAAGGTTTGGACAAGAAACTAATAAATTTAATTGCTCTCACTTCCTTAAAAGGATCTGTTTTATTCTGAGGAACCATCTTTATAGCCTGTAATAATTATGGTTAATATTACGATTGTATTAATTTTTTAAAAGTAAATAATGGTTTATATATTATACTTTGTCGTATGGCAGGCCTCAAATGAGGAAAGTTTAATAAGTAAATAAATAGATGAGAGTGACTGAATAATTTTCATCCGACTTGTTGGCTGATTGGTCAGCGTACAGGCCTTCATTTCAGAGGGTCCCGAGTTTGATTCCTTCTGATTAATTCTTCTGGCTCTGGGACTGGGTGTTTGTGTCTGTGCCAACACTCTCCTCTTCATATTCACACAACACACTACACTACTAACCACCACAGAAACACGCAAGAGTGATTGCATCCCTCCATATAGGATTAGCAGCAAGAAGGGCATCCGACTTAAAACAGGGCCAAATCCACATGTGCGACGCAGTTCGCACCCGCGACTCCACACGTGTAGAAAAAGAAGAAGTGATTGAATAATTTTCCTCATTTCAACTGTAAATAATTACAAGTATACTCACTGAAGTAGATGAAGTGTGAGAAACAACATTATCAAGGAATAAAGCAAGGCTGGTCTAGTAAAGTGATTCAGTAGTTTACAGCTTACTCTTCAATTTCTTATGAAGAAAAATATGTAAATTGTACATGACTTACATTAGTTTTTTTTAAAAATAATGGATTTTTTTACATCAAGTTCATGAAGAGGATGTTTCTAGTTTCTTAATTGAAACATGAACAATGTTATTTGAAGGAATTTTATCTCTCTTTCATTAATTCTGCTGTTATTAATTTCCTCTATTATCCATGTCTCACTGGTTTATTTAAGACATTTTCTTAAATTATTCTTTGCTTTAAGGAATTTCAAAACATTGTTAATAATTCTCATAATATTGTTTGTTAGGATGGAAGCCACGCTTTACAGTGTCAACTTTGTTAAAATATCCTTTAAATTTTACTGTCAAACACAAGATAATTTATAGAACTCTAGAACACACCTGAAAAGGAAAACCACAACAGTTTAATAATTATAGATATGTTTCATTCTATAAGAACAATCTCAAATTCTTTCAGAGCACTTGTTTGCCTATGTGTACGTATAAGGGCCAGGTTGGACATTTTTACCTGCATCTGAGGGCTGTCTACCTGAAAACAATCGAGGAGCTATCTGACAGTGATACAGACTCCCCTGTCTAGATAGCCAAGAATAATGGCTGAGAGGATTCATTGCGCTGATCACATGTCACCTATTCTGCAGGCTTCCAAGCTGAGCAGCATTTGCATAGTACGCCAAGGTCCTTCAGGGTTCTTGCACCATGGGATATACAGTATATATGTAGACAATTGTTTACTTTCTGTAAAATTACCAATATTTATGAATAAGTTGAAAAAATCATCTTAATAATAAAATTCTGTGTCCACCACCTGTTAACTGTGAAAATATTTTGAGACCTTAGTGCAGTCCGGCCACTGTATATCTGCTCTTCACCGTGGTTCAACTTGCACTGAGCCTGGATCCTGTTTCACTCATAACTGACATAAACTGATTGGTTGTTAGCAGAAGGTGTGCACTTGTGATTATATTGTACAATATAGGGGAAAATTTATTACAGATGTACAATTTTGGAATGTCTTTGTGTGTATTATGGAATTAATTGATTGTGTAATTGTTATTTAGATTATGGCTAGCGTTACATCATGAACTTGTCATGTATGACTAAACTAATTACGTTTATGTGTATTTAACAGTGCTCAGTAACATTATAGGCAGATATCTAGGTTGCTAAAATATTTGATCTGTTCATTTGTCACCAGCATTTGTCACTTCCTCTGGGTTGCCAGGAAATATTTGTAGGATGCACATCTAGATGATATGCTGAACAGTCTGATGTTCAGTACCACAGTCACAGCTGGGTGAAAATGTCATATCCCATTTAAACAAAGAGATGGCACATCTTCCACAGTTTTTCTGTATTCTGTTGAGGACAGACCAGATCTTCCGCCGATACTTTTCGAAACCTGGTGACCTGGTTGAGATAAAAGGCAGCCTGAGTTACTCTGGGGTAGCACTAGTCTTCCATATTTTTGACCATCAGTTTGTTATACTGATACCGTTGTTGCTCGTAATCTGAGTTGTTCATAGTTAATGGTGAGATTGAAGCCTATTCCTTTTCCATACAAGTTTTCATTTATTCATAATACTGATCAACTATAGATCTAAAATAGATTCAGTTAACCTTCCTGTTTGGCAGAGTAAAGCAGAAGATTAAAATTGACATGTAGGCAGCCTAAAATGCATCAGATTACAATGCCTGTACATGGTAGCTGAGACCATATTATTGTTGTTGTTGTTGTTGTTGCTGCTGCTGTTGTTGTTGTTGTTGTTGTTGTTGTTGTTGTTGTTGTTGTTGTTGTTGTTAATCAAATTCGAAATTTTGTAAGGTAAGTCAATTTGTCCATAAAACAATGGGTATATCTGAAGAATGTGAGAACTATAGAAATATATGCAGTAGTGCTTTCAAATTCAATTAATGAATTCCTATACCAAGCAAGTTGACTATACAGTATGTGTTGTGTAACTGTAAGCTTGTATTTGGGAGATGGTGGGTTTGAACCTCACTGTCAGCATCAGTTAAGTTGGTTTTCGGTATTTTCCTATTTTGAGGCAAATGCTTGACCTGCACCTAAATGAAGTCCACAGCTGTTATCTTAATCCTTTCCTGTCCCCCCATTGCCTAAAACCTGTATGTGTTAGGATAATAGCAAACACAGAGCAAAAGAAAGAAAACACCTTATCTTTCTTTCTTCAAGGACTTTTTCTGAACTGTCATTGAAGCTGACAAGTTTTTCATTCTTTATTTTTTTTAAACTTTTTTTTTTTTCAGGATATTGGGCTGTTTTGTCATTATCAATATGTCAATGTTTCTACTCTTTTGTACACTTTCTTAAGCAAAAACTACAGGGAATGGTGGGTACCCATACTTTTACAGCAGTGCGAAGGAGGTGGTGGCACCAGCATCAACTTGCTTCTCTCTCATTCTTCTGTCATCTTGTGATGAACAAGAGTTGCTCAACTCTGCTAATACATAGCCCTTCTTTTCTCCTGTTGAAACAGTTATCATGTTTGTTGTCAATGCTGGCGTCACCATCTGGTCTTCTCACCGCTATGCAAGCACGGGCACCCACCAGCCCATGTCATTTCATCTTTGAAAGGGTTACCGAAGAGTCTCACCAAAATATTAATAATGTCAACATGGCTTAATATCCCAGAAAAGGACCAAAGCTTATCAGTTTGACATCGGCCATGGAAACTTGCACCAGTGTCACTGAAGCTAATAAATACATTTTTGTTTTATTTTCCAGATTCCTTCACTGAATGGTTTGGTGAACAGAGTGAGATGGCTTTTCCCAATCAGCACTTAATGGGAGATAGGAAGAAAGTTAAATTGGACTCGTCCGTTAAGGAAGTGTCGCGTGGGCCATTCCGGTGCAACGTGTGTTTTAATGAATATAGATATAAGAGGTGTCTTCTTAGGCATGTCAGACAAGAATGTGGCAAGGAACCACAATTCGTGTGCCCTTATTGTCCACACAGGTCAAAACACAAATGTAATTTGAAGAGTCACATTCGTGTTAAACATCCTACACATTTTTTTTCCTGAACATGATCCTCAATTTAAATTTTAATATTGAAAATACCGGGTCAGGTTTTTGACCTTAATTGTTAATTCCGGTGGCTGGGGGTTGCCTGTGCATGCCATCTTTAGCATTAGAATTTATCATAGGTAGGGCCCCATTCCCACAGATCCACAGGTCGCCTATACAGCTTCAAATTGAAAGACCTACATCAGACCTCTCCGGAGGTCACATGCCATTGTTATTATTAATACTGAAAATAATGATATTACTTGTAATAAGCTGGTAATAAAGGTGTATAGAAGACAGTGATGTATTTATTTCAAATGTTCTTCATGGGGATTAGTGATTTCATACATTAAATTGGTGAAATCACATAATAAATTGTACTGTATGAGTTGTTCTTCATACAGTTGAACCTAGTTCTTCTTTTACACTTCTGATTTATGTTCTTGTAGTCATAATTGATTGTTGTCATTGGGAAAGATAATAGAAGTAGGCATGTATATATTTTGCTACTTATGTAACTTTGAGTAATATTCTACTACCGGGCGAGTTGGCCCTGCGGTTAGAGGCGCGCGGCTGTGAGTTTGCATCCGGGAGATAGTTGGTTCGAATCCCACTGTCGGCAGCCCTGAAGATGGTTTTCCGTGGTTTCCCATTTTCACACCAGGCAAATGCTGGGGATGTACCTTAATTAAGGCCAGGGCCGCTTCCTTCCAACTCCTAGGCCTTTCCTATCCCATCGTCGCCATAAGATTTATCTGTGTCGGTGCGACGTAAAACCATTAGCAGCAAAAAATGTTCTACTATCCTTATTATTCTTTTCCTTGAGAGTTATACAGAGATATGTAAGCCTATGTATGTAAATTGAGAACTATTTATGTATGCAGAACCATTTATGTACGTTCTCCTCTAATTACTTTGTATCATAGATCGTATTGTTTTATAACTAAACTACTATAGGCCTATGTACAGGTCTTTATTTGATCAAATATTTGTGGTTTTTAGTACCTAGTTAAGGATATCCCAAATGGGTTGAGGACCTCTTTTATAGAATGGAATATACCGTCACTTAAAAATGGCGACCTTGTATCTATCTGCAGTTTTGTCCACAGATAGTTCATAAGTGTAAAATGAAAAGTCTTTTAAAAACAAAATAATTGAAGCTCATTTTAATGTGATGTCCAGGGGACATGCTCTACTCCACATTATAGCTTAACCATGGTAAATAGAAAATGACCTATAGGGCAACAGAAGATTGGAAAAAAATAGTAGGCTATAGGAGAACACAGTTTTATGAAAGACACTGTACCTAAAATACACACATTCAACATTCCATTCTTCATACAATCAATTATGTTCAATATATCATCCACAGGGTACACTTTTCTTTTTGTGTGACATCACAGCACCTGCACCAAGCTCAAGGCTTAACTAGGAGGTTGTCTGACAAAAGCTAAAAGCCAACATGGTCACTTGGTTTGTAAGCGTGGGTGCAGGCAAATAAGTTTAAGTTGGGGGAAGGGGAAGATGAAGTCGTCTTAACGTTCCCCTGTACACAAAAGCTTGGCCAGTCATTCTTGTCCTTTTATTTCTGTGAATAGACAGGCACGCAGTTACATGCAATGAGTTTCATATTAGTTTCATATTGACGTCAATTATACCTACATGAAAATTTTATAGATCCATCTTTTCAGTACTTCATTTAATCAGTGAAGAGTTACCTGATAAAAGTTAGTAATACATGTTTCATCCAAATGTTAGACATCTTCAGCTACTATATATTATAAAAAACTGAAACGTTTGTAATTAAAACATTCCAGGGTTAAATAAGGGAAATGCTATCTTCCCTGCTGGGCATCAAGTACCTGACCCATCAGATACATTGTAGATTAACCAAACCAAACAAAATTCAATGTGTGGATTAACATATCTATCTAGTCATAAAAGCATTAGGTTCACTGATGCAACAACAATCCACATAAAAATCTTTAAAACATCCATCACAAAATATCACAACATATGGAAAGAAATTGTTTGCATGTTTCACACTGCAATTTTTTGAAATGTTCTCTATTTGATTTCTTTTCATCATATACATGTAGAACTCAGTGAGATAGATCACATGGCAATTTTCATACCTCAAAATGGCAGCATTATAGCTTCACTTGATCACGTTATACCAAGGTCCGGATATTATTCATGGGTACGTGGGTCCTTCCTCTTTATAATGAAATATTGAACTCTGTTGTTGGACAAGTTGTCTAGAAATATTTCAGTGTTAAAAATTTCATGTTTTTCTAATGCTCAGCGGACCAAGTAAATTTTCAAAACTATAGACATATTCCATGTACATAGAAAGAATGGACAGGCTGTGTCAAATGCAAGGCCCAAGGTTTGTGGAATAGAATACCATCTTTTTGACACAGATTATTGTTAACAGCAATTACTTTAGATTGATTCTTTCATGGCCCATAGTTGTGTCAAGGAAACAAGGTGAAATTCTTTACGTTTTGCAGAGAACTTTGCTCTGCGTCTTCACAAGAAAATCTCGATTGTTCACGAGTAAGACTTCTCCAATAATGAAGGTTTGAATTATTTTATTTTGTCTACCGCGTTCATCCCTGAGTCATCTGATGACCTTGCTGTTACTTCATATCGCACATATGGTGTAACAAGTAACATCTTAATTGGAGCTTAGATGATGTCATCAGCTCCCACTTTGAAGGCCAGTGTACAATGAGCCATCTAGTGATGAATGAGAGTACCACTTACTATAGACCAATGGTAAAGCATTCTTAAATTCAGAATGATGTTCATCAACATCTGTTCATTCTTGTATCAGCTGAGCTGAGTTGTGTAAGATTCCTCTAGTGCTGACATTTTAGTGTTTCACCTGGTCTTCTGTCATGTGCAGTCTTCCAATTGGAGGAAAACTGAGAGCTTGCACAAGACATGTGATTGTGATGAGTGTTTTTAAAATCTTTACTTGTCTTGAATTTCATGCTTGCTTCATATATATATATATATATATATATATATATATACTATATTGTTTTTATTTTTATTCATGTGTTGCCTTTACTTTGATTTTGACTAATGATGGTCTCTGGTAAGACCGAAACTAGTTCCAACAAATATTTGTAACTTTTTTAAGGTTACAACAAATAGTGTTGAATATGTGGAAACCTTTAGCTTTTGTTTTACACTACATTGCTCTTCAGTACCGATTAATATGAAATTTATTACCTATGATTATTATTTTAAAATTACAATGACTAGAGAGGACTATTATTGTGTGGATGATAATGTGGTATAAGTGCTGGGCTGTACATGCCATTGCATTGCAACCCCCTTTGGCATGTTCTGCAAACTGTTTGAGCTTACACATTTCCTCAGATTTCCCTCTATCCTTCTGAATGCAATTTATGGTAGTTTCTGATCCACTTAGACCAAAGATATGTAGATATTTTACAAATTTAGCACAATATGCAACTTTTGAATTGACCTGGTCACAAAGTTATGGAGACCAATGGTTGCTAGTATGATAGAGTTCTATGAGACAAATGTAACAATGCCACGTACAACACTCCAGCACCACAATGTCTCGATTTATATTAATTTCTTATTTCACTGACAGTCTCAATTTCAACACAAAATGGTGAACACCTCGACCGCTCACCATGATGTCACTTATAACTGAAATTAATTTCAAAGAACCTCCACCTTCCTTAACCATATGTTAACCATTTAGATATCATTTATGGTTGCAAAAGGTATGAAGCCACTCTTTCTGTACATTTCTTTGTGATGCTCAAAATTCTAGGTGGGGCACAGTACACAAACAAAATAAAAGATATATTTAGTCTCATAAACTTGCACCATGTCCAGCAAATGAAGAACAAATCATTGCATTCATTTTAGAAGTTCTCTCTGTATAAACAAAAAGGAATTCCTTCAGTGCTGTAAATCATTCAGAATGATATTTGTATAGCATGGTAGTTTAATATGCATTCTTCAAGATTAGTTACCCATCTGATTGCCCTGAAAGATTTACCACATCAGAGGAGCTCCCTTTTGTTTTAGATGAAAGGCAAGTTAAAAGTCTCTCTTGATCATTTTGTGTACTCTGACAATGACTGACTACTTTTTGAAATATACTCTTATTGCAAGCCATCCACTTCATGGTCCATATCGATAAATTAATCAGTAAATTAAGCAGAGAAATTGTTCCACCAGCAAGATTTTCCATTACCGAGAAAGTGGCCATGCGGTTAGGGTCGCACCCTAGTGGGTTTGAACCCCACTGTCAGCAGTCCTGAAGAAGGTTTTCTGTGGTTTTCCATTTTTGCACCAGACAAATGCTTAATTAAGGCCATGGCTGCTTCCTTCCCACTCCTAGCCCTTTCCTATCCCATCATTGCCATAAGACCTACATGCATCGGTGCGACATAAGGCAAAGAAAAAAATTCCATTAGCAACTCATGTTGCATGTGCGAACTAGACATTTTGTAGTCCTACCAAATATATAGTGACATAATTGTGTTTTCCTGACCCTCAAGTCGAATAGGTTCCTTGTTAATTTAACTTACTACACTTTCTTATACTTGTCTAGCCTGTTGATGTCCACTGCTGAACATAGCCTTGCTGGGCAGTGACAATCCAGTTGCTTCCCCCATGGCATTGGATGTCATCCCTCCATCTAACTGATAGTTTACTGACACTTATTCTCGCCTACCATGGTGTCCACTCCATTGGATTTTTGGTCCATTTATTGCACCTGTCTGCTTTAAAATATTGAGTTATAGGCTGCAATATTTAAACTTCGTTTTTATAATAGTCATAAGTTGTCATTACAAAATTCTGGAAGAAGGCTTGGATGATAGATGCAAAGTAATGACTGAAATTGTTCATATTTGCTAATTAAATCTGTTTTTTCACTTCTGGATTTATATTTAAATAAACGTTGATAGAAAGTGTTTCTTCTTATAGATCTGTATGGTGGCTGGGATCATTTTGAAGATAAGCCTGATGTAAACAGGACTGCTTATAGTAAACTTCCTCGCATAGAAGTGATGTGGTCAAAAAAACAGCAAATAGCAACACCATTTCCCTGCAAAGTTTGTGGCAAGGCATATAAATACAAACAAAATCTTCAGAGACACATGAGAGTTGAATGTGGCAAAGAGGTAAATTTCTTGTGCCCCCTTTGTCCTCGGAAGACAAAACAGAAGTCAAATTTATATAAGCACATACGTTGCGTACATCCCATGAAAGCAGGAATACCATGAAGCTAGTCATTAAATTTGTTATATACATCTCCGAGTACCAGAATGTTGAATAAATTGTATATTTTTATACCAGTTTGGTTTATGCTATTATGCCATACTTTTAGTAATTCAAATAGTAAATTTTGATTTAATAAAGAACAGTTATATGAGCTCTCTGTACCTGTTTTTGAGTCAGCTTCAGAAAATGTTATTAAATGTCTTGTATGTTTAAAGACAAAGTGATTGGTACATCTTAAGGTGAAGGTGTAATGGAACAATATGAAGAAGTATTCTGATCTCTGGAAAGGATCTGATAATGCAATCAATACAATACAGTACAATGCAATGCAATACAATACTTTGTTATAAAACAGATAATCAAGATATGGACTATCACTCATTGCTGTGTTTCCATTTAACATGTCACAGAATTTTCCAGATTCTCTCCCTGAAACTGCTACACAAAATCCAATCATTGTTGGAATGATATATTACTGACTTCCCAATGCAAAATCTAACTGTCGACCCATCATTAAAGCATTTCAAAGACACATTCTCAGCTTTAGTAGCTTTAATTTTAAATTAGGACACTTCCACCTAATCAACACTTTTAAAATGTATGTAGAATTTTATTCTATCTCATTTTTACAGTAGTACCAGTTTTGGTCTCTTAGTAAGACATTTTTGAAAAATAACGCAAACAATTGGTGTTACGTCACTATATCGGTGTTACCCCAATCTACAGTACTAAATACCGAGCTCGATAGCTTCAGTCGCTTAAGTGCGGGCATTGTCCAGTATTCGGGAGATAGTAGGTTCGAACCCCACTGTCGGCAGCCCTGAAGATGGTTTTCCGTGGTTTCCCATTTTCACACCAGGCAAATGCTGGGGCTGTACTTTAATTAAGGCCACGGCCACTTCCTTCCCACTCCTAGCCCTTCCCTGTCCCATCGTCACCATAAGACCTATCTTTGTCAATGCGACGTAAAGCAACTAGCACAGTACTAAATAAAGTTTGGGAAGAAAATGAAATCCTTAGGGACTGGATACAAGGCACAATTACTCCACTATTTGAGAAAGGTGGCTGAAAGAAGTGTAATAAACATACAGGTACAGTACAAACCTTCTATCTCATGGGTTAAAAATATATGAGTCCACCCTGGAGAGAAAAATCAGAAAATTTGTTGAACCTAAACTTGAAGAACAACATGGATTTAAACCAAACAAATCAACCCTACACCTAATCTTTTTGACAAGAATGCACTTTGAAAAATATTGAGATAACAATAGAATGGGTATAGATGTATTCTTGGATATTGAGATCACGTACCATGTAAGCAGAATGTGAATCAGAATCAGAATGTTGAACCAATAGCTGAAGTTGAGTATGTAAATGAAAGAATTATAATAATGCATATACATGTAAACAAGGAACTACTGAAGATAGTACAGGTGTATGCTCCACAGACAGGATGTAACGTGGAAGAAAAAGAAGAGTTCCTCAATAAACTGGAAGCACATACTGTTGGAGATGGGATCATGATAATGGGAGATCTGAATGCTGAATGGGAACTGATAGAATGGGATATGAGAATGTTCTGGACCCACATGGGTATGGCGATAGAAATGAAATGGGGAAAAATAACCTGATAATAAAGAACACATTGTTTATGAAGAAGAATGCCATAAGATCAGCCGATATAGTTGGAATGGACAGTATGGAACACTCATCGATTTTATAATAACAGACCGAGAATGGGGAAGATACGTCATGAATACGAAGATAATCCCCAGTGAAAGTATGGAAGGTGATCATAGATTATTAATTGTGGAATTAAAACAAGCAAAAATCCCTAAAATTGTATTGAAGAAGAAACCAAAGATCAGAATTTGGAAATTGGAGGAGGAGGATAAAAGAATGGCATTCCAAGATTGTATAAAAAAGAAGTTGCCTAACACGGAAATATGAAGTGGAGAAGAAGAGTGCGACAATTTAAGACAGATATTTGTGGAAGCAGATTGAAGTATGTGGGAAAACAAAAGCAAAGGTTAAGGGAAAGGAGACACGGTGGTGGACAGACAAAATAAAAAAGTAAATAAAAGAAAGGAACAAGGTGAAGAAAGAAATGGATAAAGAAAAACAAAAAATGTATCAGAGGGATGAATAAGATAGAAAGGTTACATGCAGAATACAAAAGATTGAAAATACAAGTAAAGAGGAGTATCAAAGAAGAAAAAGGTAAATGTTGGGAAGAGTTTACCTACAAAATTGTGCAAGATAGTCAAGGAAATCAGAAACTATTATACAGAGTAATAAAATCGAAAAGAATAAATCAAGAAAAAATCAAGGCATTAGAGAGAGAAGATGGATCCATAGTACATGACGAAAAGGGTCTTCAGAAGGTGATGACAAAATATTTGAAAAACTTTATAATGAGGGTGACTGCTCGGAGGAAGAAGGAGATAAGAAAATGGAAATAATAGATGGAGAAAAAGAAGAGAACCCGATAACATGGTTTGAACTTGAAAGGGCAGTGAAAGCAATGACCAAAGGTAAAGCAAGTGGAAAAGACGAATTCAATGCTGATATGCAGGGGGGTGTCTTCCCGCATAGCGCTTACTTGTGTTTCTCTCCCTGGCCGCCTTCTGCATGACGTCATGTGGTACGAAGACAACACTTACCTGCCCTGCTGACAAAACACGTGCGTCTACTGCCAATCTTTTCAGTTAGTTCTGCTTTGTGTTTTCATTTGGTGTGAACCTGTGCAGTGTAATGATGAGTGGAAACGTTAAAAGTAATATTTTTTGTGCTGTAGCACAGTGTCGTAATTATGGGTTTAAATGTACCGGTATTATGTATCACAGGTTTCAAAAAAAAATGGCGAGTTAAGGTGTTTATGGATTTCTTGCTGTAAGCAAGTTTAATCCGGACAATTTTTGCGTAATGTCTGTTCATTTCCTTCCAATGGATTGTGAGGGAGATATGAAAAATGAGTTTTTAGGTTTGCCCACTAAGAAAATACTACGCCCAGATGCTGTACCATCTCAATTTATTCCCAGCTGGCATGGATGTTTTACTACTGAAGGACCTGGTGCAAGTGAAACTATGTCACAGGTATTCTTCTTTACTTGCATAACTGTCATCTGATCTAATGGTATAAGCTGCTTTGAAAACTTTGGACTACTGGTCTCCAAAACACTGTTCTAAAACACGTTTGTATTGCCATTCCACAGGTCTCCACTGAACGAGATATACGACACGAAGGCTGAAATATCAGGAAACGGGTGATGTCTACTCTCACTACATTATCCCCTAAGAAGGGGAAACACGACCAGTCAGCTATTACTGACACAATTGAAGATACTATGGATGAAGAAATACAAAACCTCAAAGACAAGTTGAAGCATTAAAAACGGAAGCATGCTGCTACGTTGGTGACACTGAAAGCTACAAAAGACGCACTTAAAAAATGTAGCGGTCCAAGGTATGTCGCATCAGTCAAAAGATGACCGTCACCACCCTAAGTGACACAAAATGTTATCAGAAAAGAGGTAGAGAAAATACTGCCAAATGTTTTACACCAGGGCAGATATGATGTCGCTTAAGCGTGAAGAAAAGAGTGAAATGGTCCTCAGAAGAGATTGCGAATGCTCTTGCATTAAGGGTACTTTTAAGAAGTCTTATGCATACCTTAGAAAGAGAGACATTCCTTTACCTGCTAGATCAACATTGCAGAAGTGGATACGAAAACTGCAATGCAGACCTGGTATTTTGAAGGAAGTGCTCCGTTTATTAAAGTCTCACACAGTAAATTTTTCAAGGACTGGACAAATATGCTGTCTTGAGCTTTGATGAGATGAATATTGACTCTCGTATTTGTTATGATTCAATGGATGATGTAATACTGGGTCCCTACAGGAACGTCCTTGTAGTCATGGTTCGAGGTTTGTTTTCTCAATGGAAACAACCTGTGTATTAAGACTTTGACAAGACCATAACAGCCAAACTTCTGCAGGACATTATTACAAACACTAAAGCTTGCCACATTAATGTGGTTGCTGTAACATGTGATATGGGAGGGGAAAAAGCTAAAGTGTGGAAAGAGCTGCATGTAAATATGGCCAACACTTTCTTTTATAATCCCTTGGACAAATTAAGAAAAGTGTGGGTTTTCTATGATGTGCCTTATCTTTTAAAGCTTCTGAGGAACCATTTTTTAGATGAAGGTCTTGTGCTGCCCGACGGAACTGAAGTACATAGTGGCATGATACAAGAATTGTTAGCATGGCAAAGTGGGGACCTAACACCTACATATCATATCAATGATGTTTACCTCAGTGTAACTGGATGATCTCGTCAAAATGTACGATTAGCCGCATAGCTGTTTTCTCGGTGTACTGCTAAGGCAGTTAAATACTTCCTGCATAAAGACCATGAAAGTGAGCTCTTCGAGTTGGTTAATGACGTATTCATTGTATTAAATTCTAGAATCCCCAGGGACCATAAAACTCCACTCAGAAGTGGCTACGGACTTATCAAATCAATCAATCAATCAATCAATCAATCAATCAATCAATCAATCAGTCACTTAATCTTCACAGCCAAGAAAATACCCTGGAAAGATTTCTGGACATTATCTCCCAAGTAAGGGTTGGCAAAAGAAACAGTCTACTACCTTTTCAGAAGGGATTTTTAATTTCAATTAAGTCATTACTCGGACTTTTTGAGAACCTGAAAGGGCAAGGTATTTCTTACATACTGACATTGCGCCTAAACCAGGATTGTTTGGAGAACTTTTTCTTTTGTGTTCATGGGTTAAGAACTTTTTATAACAACCCAACTCCATTTAAATTAGGCTGCTGTTATTATTGGGAAATGCAAAATCAATTCCTATATCTGAAAGCACATCTGTCGGTAAAAACTTCAATGGGTCATCAACAAGTCTTGTGGAACCCGAGTCCGAAGAAAATTTAATGGACTTTGTCAAAAATGAGCTGTGCATTGACAGTGTTAACAAGTCTTCAGAGACTGAAATGTTTGTCGAGGACGTCGGAACCGAGTTGTTAAGGGAGGAGAGTTCATGTCAGTCAGTAGGAGGGGAGGATGTCGCCCAAGATACCCTAAAATACCTCATGGGTTATGTGGCTTTCAGGTGTTGCTCAATTGATGAAACTCTTATTTTCTCGAAACAAAACTGTTCCCTGCCATGAGAAGAGACCTGTGGCTTGATCTCGGTTATTTCAAAACGGGGCCTCAAACATCCCAGTCAAGAGTGGTTACAAAATATAGCCCAGTTTGAAATTATATTTCAGTGGTTCACGGTCAGACTGTATCCAGATGCAAAAATGTAATGAAAACTCTTATTTCTATTATTAAGTCAAAATTTCCAGTATTTCATGACAAAATACTTTGTCTCTATGTAAGGACTGAGAAAATATGGCAATAAGAAGGCTAAGCTTTGGGCTGGTTCATCAACTAATTAAAGTCTCCTGACACATATGTTTTAACACTTCAATATCATTCCATAAAGATGTTGATATTTTCCTATGCCATTTGATTTAAATGTTTACTTCATCAGGAAATAAATTAATCATTTTGAGTTGCATGGCAGTATTTATTTATGTTTTACCTTATTTTGTGTCATATATTTGATAGTTGATATTCTACCTGCTCAGCATGTGACGAAATTTAACTCATTTTTACTCATCTTGCTTTTAAATCTATTGGAAGTACCGGTAATTATTGAATTTTGATGAAAGATTGGGAAGATATTTCACAGGCGTGAGAATGGACAGGCTTGCTGTACTGTGACTGTGTACCCTACACGGCATCGTTCATACCGCGTGACGTCATAGAGCTCCAGCAATGGGAGCTTCAACCGCTGGAGTAGCCTACCTAGTAGTGTAGTTACCTTGGCTGATATGATTAAGGCAGCAGGAAGCAGTGGACTACAGTGGGTATACCGAGCCCTCAATGCCATATGGAAGGATGAACTATTGTTCAAAAAAGGAAATAGTAAAAAATGTGAAAATTATAGAGGTATAACCCTATTATCACATGGGCTAAAAATAATGGAGAAAGTCATAGACAAAAGACTGAGGGGTATAATACAATGTAGACACACAGTTAGAGAAAGAACAATATGGCTTTATAGCGAATAGATCAACAATAGACTTGATATTTACATTGTGAATGATAATGGAAAAAACATCTGGAAAGGAACAAGGAAATCATCTTCATATTTTTGGATTTGGAAAAAGTTTATGATACAGTTAAGAGAAAACATGTATGGGAATGTCTACTGAAAAGGAATGTACCAAAATCATTAATTAACAAGATAAAGATGTTGTATCATTAGAGTAAAAGCAGTGTACAAGTGGGGAGTGGTGACTCTGAAACATTTTATACAAAAAAAGGTCTCAAGCAAGGGAGTGCACTGTCACCATTATTGTTTATTATGTTGATAGATGAAATCATAAAACATGTAAAACAGAGTATCAGTAGTGATGAAATGAATGCTTTGGTATTTGCAGATGATGTGGTGATTTGGGGAAAGGGAGAAAAGGATGTACAAAGAAGACTGGATGTTTGGAATGATTATTAGTAAAAAGAAAACTGTAGTCATGCACTGTGGAAAAGAGAAAAAGAGTATCCAAGTGAACACAGTTGGAGAACGGTTAGACAATGTAGAACAGTTTACATATCTGGGTAGCATTATTAATGGAAGTAATGAAGTCAACCCTGAAATTAATAACAGACTAAGTAAATGTACAAAATTTGATCACCAAGTCAGACAGCTTTTATGGGATGACAAAGTACTCAAGAGAACGAAATTAACATTATATAAACAGTATTTCATACCAATTGTAACATACAGACTAGAAACGCTGGTAACTAATGAAAGAAAAGATAGTAAGATCCAAGCAGTAGAAATGAAATTTTTAAGAACATCAGTCAAAAAGACAAGAAGAGATAGAATGCAAAATATTCAAATCAGAGAAGAGGTAAATATAGAACCGTTAGTACAGAAGATACCGAAAGCAAGACTGAGATGGTTCGGACATGTAAAAAGAATGGGAAAGGAACGGGTAGCAAGAAGAGAATTGGAAAGAGAAGTTAAGGGAAAGAGACCCGGTGGAAGACCGAGGAGAAGGTGGATGGATCAGATTTAGAAGGATATTAGAGAAGCTGGATAGGATGTGGCGGAAGTAATGGAGCAGGAAAAGTGGAAGAACAAAAAGGAGTGGAGGAAGCTTGTTAACCACACCCGGGCAACTGGAGTGGGACATTAATGATGATGATGATGATTAATACCATCCTCCGCCACAATGATAACTTTAAAAAAACATATGCATCACTACAAATTATATAAATGATAATTGTTCTGTATTATAAATTTACATCCCTAACTTTTTATGTTTCATCTTCCTGAATTAGGAATAACATTTAAATGTCAATTTTTTACTCTCTACATTGTTTTTCTCGTCCTACACTTTTATGAAAAACCATTAAAACACATTAAAATTCCGTTTTAAGAGTCTTACTCTTCACTCAAACTTTACACCAACTTTAATAGTAACTATTAAAACCTTATCTGCTATCTAATTTAGTCTTCTTGTTAATGTAACCTTTTGTTTTCAATGTAATGCTAAAAAGTTAGGAATGTAAATTTATAATCCAAGAGCTTTGATGATTTATCTCATTTGTAGTGATGCATTGTTTTTTAAGGTAGCTGAGGATGGTGTTAGTAAGAGACCAAAACTGGTACTACTGTAAAAATGAAATAGAATAAAATTCTACATATATTTTAAGTGTTGATTAGGTGGAAGTGTCCTAAGTTAAAATTAAAGCTACTGAAACTGGGAAATCAACATGGAAATTATGGAAATCATAAATGATGACATTCTCGAAACCGGTCCCATTTCTAATCACTATTAAATAAGAATTTAATCACTACATTCCTTTATGTATTGAATAGGTTGAACCTCTTTTTCAATTATTTAATTTTTAACGTTAATATTTTAAATACGGAACAATGAAATTTTTATCTTTAAATTCTCAGCTTGTCTAAGAAGAGGAGTTTGAGGAATAAATAAGACTAGAAAATCTTCAGTATGTTCTATTTTAGAGAGAAAAAGACAGAGCCATCCACAACCAGCCACCAGCAGTTATGCAACACTGGTGATCTTGAAATCTGGCACTTCCATTTGAGGCTATGTGTTTTTAATATACTCATTATTTGCATTCCAATGGGATAACCTATCGCATTCAGTGGCAGTAACACAGTATATGTGGAGCTTATTTCCAAAATGTACCAAAACCAAAAACTTCAAAATGATGATGATGATGATGATGATGATGATGATGATGGAAAACCTATGCTGATAGGAAGCTCCGTAGTAGTATGAAAGAAAAATAAATCGTCAGAACAGTCCCAGATCCATGTCAGACAGGGCGTTGAAAATCACATTCGATGTCATGGAGTGATTTAGCCAAAAGATAACGTATCCGTGCAGTCTATGAGGAGCTGTTTCCAGGGCACGTGAGCAGCAACAACAGAACAGTTTGTTTAATTTACATTGTTGTGCTTGATGATTTAATTTAAAATTATTTAACTGATCTATGCCTTCACTGTTAATATCTTAATTTTGATCATTTTATATTTAAATGTCCGTCTCTGTGGTGTAGCGGTTAGTGTGATTAGCTGCCACCCCTGGAGGCACGGGTTCGATTCCTGGCTCTGCCATGAAATTAGAAAAGTAGTACAAGGGCTGGAACGGGGTCCACTCAGCCTCAGGAGGTCAGCTGAGTAGAAGGGGGGTTGGATTCCCAACTCAGCCATCCTCGAAGTGGTTTTCTGTGGTTTCCCACTTCTCCTTATTATTATTTTCTTATCTATACTTCCCACTTCTCCTCCAAGCAAATGCTGGGATGGTACCTAACTTAAAGTCACGGCAGCGTTTCCCCTTCCTTGTCTATCCCTTTCGATCTTCTCATCCCCCCCCCCCTGTTCAGCATACCAGGTGAGGTCGCCTGTCCAGTTGTATTGGTTAGTATCTAAGTAATGTTATCTGTCTCTTATTGCTGCCCTTATTTACTTAATTTTTTTCATTAAAATAAGCAATGTAAATAATAAAACAAATGTTTCACAATTTAACATGCTTTTTTCTTTGAAAATTCAAGTGATCCATTAATTTTGCCGGTCAGTGTAATTCATCAATAATTTGAGAAATGGTGCCAGTTGAGAAGCAAAGGTCAGGAAGTGTGTCTGTACAAGGAGTTCCCTCCTGCAAACCGCTGGGTTAGAAACCACAATGGCCTGTTTAGCACGGAGTGGAGAGATGTGCTGAAAATGGCATGTAACATTGCATCTGTAAGAGCTGTACCAGGAAGGTCCCTTGATGGTAACCGCTGCAGAAGATGCAGTGAAACTGAAACAATACCCCACGTCTTGGGTTCCTATGCCTTCGGTGAAGCTGTTCAAAACACCAGACATCACAACATCAGGTTGTCCATAGCACAGACGCTCCGTGAGAAAGGATTTCAAGTGCATGAGGAAGTCCATGGCATTGGAGTAAATGGCAGCATGAGGATAGTCATGATCGCCATTGAAGGGAAGAAAGAATATATATTAGACCCCACAGTAAGATATGAAACATACTCCGACCAACCAAACAAAGTGGACCAAGAAAAGAAGTCTATCTACCTGCCTGCAGTGGCATATTATAAGAATAAATTCAAGCTGGACAACGTAGAAGTGAGGGGTCTCTTGGTGCAAGAGGGACAGTCCCTAAGAAGGTGATACAGCTGATGAAGACTTTCAACATCAATACGAAGGAGTTCATCAACTGGTGGCTGAAAGCACTCAGGGGTTCTCTTTGTTACTCAGGCACCACTTATATTTGCCAGACTGGAACATAATTTACTTTATTTTTATTTTTGAATGAAATTGTTTGTTTTTTTGGTATTCTTTGTCTTAGGCAACCTCCGAATGGAGGAAGATTTTGAAAATAAAAAATAACTTCTGTCTGTTGCTATTTCCTGATGGATGCAATATTTTTGCATCTGTCTCTTTGCACAGGCCAGAGCAAAAATGTAGCTTTCTCTAAAGTCTCAGTCTCATTTATGGCTATAGCGGTATGGAAGCTGCTGAGGTGTGGGTGGTGCTGAGTAATGACATTCAGAGCATGATTACTGCTTCTGGGTGTTATGAAAGGTGTTACTCATAGGGTCAGCTATGCTGTAATAGCACTTTCTAGTCCAGTGAGTAAATTACCCCACTCATTATGGCTCCACTATTGGTTTCTCCATAACCAAATAACCTTTAGTGGTTCTCTTAAGACGCAGACTTTCACGACCACTAAATGACATTATAATAATTTTGGGGATATTGACGAAATGCTTCATCCTAAGCCAAAAGACAGATTGTCACATGATTCTCGTCCTTTGAGTCTGGCCTTCTTGCGATTTGTACGATCTGTCATGGAGAGGATTGACAATTTTTCAGAAGGCACAATATGAAGACAATATTTAAGCCTAATAACATCATAAGCAATTGCTTGCGATCTATCAAAGATCCTGTTGGTTAAAACTGTGCTGGAATATATATGATTCCTTGCTCCTGAGCATCGGTTTATGTTGGCCCGACATGTACAAATGTAACAACAAGGGTAAAGGAAAATTGCAGTCACTTTTTTGCCAGCCAGAGAAGTCTGCTGTGGCAGAACATGCCATACATAATGACCATCAAATCATTTTAAATGTAACTTTTGTCGTTTATGGATGTTAGGCCCCTTAAAATAACAAGCATCATCGTCATCATCATCACTTTTTTTGTTTTCTTATTTAGTTTGTAAGGTGAAGAAATATTGTTGGGAAGCTTTAATTTCCATGTGCTTGCTTGCATGCTTGCCTGCTTGAGTATTTAGAGAAAATTGGGTTGGGTTGTTTTTTTGTTTGTTTTTTTAACTACAATTACAACCCGCATGTTTACCCTTTGCGTATATCACAGGATATTTGGTATTGAGAATATACATAATGAAAGCTGTTGAGTTAGAGTCTGGTACATCTCGTTTACTCAAGGCCTGGTATTGTGCATAAATTTACTTGTTCTGCCATCAGAAATCACTTTGTAGAGATGAACACTTGGTTGCCAAAGGTACTTGGGTCTATTTATGACTAGCTGTTTGCACCAATTGAGAAAATGAACTGCTTTCTGATTTTTTCCTTCGTGTAGGCATATAGATGACATGGTTTTACCGTTTTTGAGAAGGTACTGAAAGTATTTCCAATGGTTGGATGAATGAGGAGAGTACGTTATGCTGGTTGAGGCTGAATTGGAAATGTCAAGGTAGTAAGACTGCATGTGTGTGTTATGGACTCATGCTGTGTACCTTGCAGTTTACATTTGCCGTACTTTCTAGTTGTAAACTTAAAATGATCATCCAAAAAACGTGTCTGTTGGTTTATAAAGTAACAATTTGCACATTCATTATTTGATGTATCTAAATCACCAAATTGGTTTTCATTGTAAGTCAGAACAGTGACTAATGACATCTTTCCTTTTCTTCTTTTAGGTGCACATAATGGGAGATATAATAATGAGAATATATACAGCCTAGCGCTACCTATTTGTAATTCTTCATTCTTCAGCTCATCTCCGAATGACGGTAGATT